>NC_057810.1:41732222-41743791 GCF_018294505.1 Triticum aestivum
CGGCTGCGGCGGCACGACCAGTGGCGTGGTGCCAAGAGGCACTGAGGCGGTGGCCGGCGGTGGAATTTGAGGTGGAGGCGGCAGAGATCCCGAGGAGGGGGATTAGCTGCGGCTGGGGTTAGGGAAGGGGTAGGCTGTCCAAAATGGAAGGAGGAGGGGTTTAAAAGGTAGGGGTTAGGATTAGAGGGTGCTAAGGGGGGTTTTGGAGCCTCCGATCTCGATCGAACGGTTCCGGACGCGAGGGGGGTAGGCTGGGCCTAGGAGGGGTTAGTGGGCTGTGCTAGAAAGGCCAGGGGCTGAAGCAGAGAAGAGAGAGAGGCCCGACAGCAGTTTCAGAGACCGAAACGTCCGACGAATATACCGGCTATATCGCAGTTATATATTTAACGGTTGGGCAGTCAAACGAACTCCGAATGCGACGAAATTTGGCAGGCGGACTGTCTACACTATAATAAGACTGCACGCCAACTCTCACCCCATTCCGAGAACATTTTTATGCCACTAATAAAATAATATTTCGGAGGTGCCGCAAGCGCGTGCGAGTGTGTCTGGACTCCGAACGGACAACGGAGAGATCCGGGGGAACCCGAACGGACGCAAGTTTTGAAAAGCATGCAGATGAAATGCAGATGATGACATGGCAAAATGCAACACGCAAGCAAATGACATGGCAACAACGACGAATAGCTGGAGGACATCTGACGCATCGAATCCGGGGCGTTACACCTCATCATATTTTTCATCCAATGAGCTCACAGTTACATCAATTTCTTCTTCCATAGCTTCCTGCAAAATATTAGTCTCTTCTTGGACAGCGGAGACTTTCTCAATAAATGCATCAATATTGGAATTGTATTCATAATTTTCATAGCAATATCTAAGTATAGCAAAATTTTCAGGTCTGTAAATTGAATCATCAAAATCTTCAAACTCTTTAAACATAGATTCAATCTCATAAGCACCCATGAAAGCAACGAATTCTTCTATTTGTTCCACATCATAGTAATCATAGATACCATTAGCATAAGAAGCCAAGGTTTTATTATCATTGAATTTGCATGAAAAGGGAAGGTGTGGAGACTTTATCCTAGAGAAACAAGTATAATCATGTCTCAAGCATTGATCCCGAGCATACCAACGCAATGTATAAATTTGATCCCATAATAGTTTCCCTTTTTGAGTCAAGCAATAATCCCTAAAGTATTCACGTTGATCCAACGTGTCTCCCATAACAAAATTGAATGCGGTTTTCTCAGGATTATCAAAGTAGTACATAATTTCTTTCACATAACAAGCATCGAGGGTTTTAGGAGGTTCCCCATCTCCATGAGTAGCAAGTACACCTAATTTTTTTGGTATTTCTTGTTCCATATCCATAACTAAAGATAGAGAACAACTTAGAACAGCAAATCAAAATTACTTAGTGATAAAGCAAACAAGCACACACGAGAATATTCACCCCACACTTTTTGACTCCCCGGCAACGGCGCCAGAAAAAGGTCTTGATAACCCACAAGTATATGGGATAATTGTAGCCTCTTTCGATAAGTAAGAGTGTTGAACCCAACGAGGAGCTAAAGGTAGAACAAATATTCTCTCAAGTCCTATCTGCCACTGATACGACTCTACGCACACTTAGTGTTCGCTTTACCTAGAACAGGTATGAAACTGGAAGTACTTTGTAGGTGTTATTGGATAGAATTGCAAGATAATAAAGAGCATGTAAATAAAAAGTAGGGGATGTTTAGATAAAGAAGCAATAAAGTAAATATAGCGAGTGTGGAAAAGTGGTGGTAGGAGTTGTGAAATTGTCCCTGAGCAATTGACTACTTTACTAGACCGATAGCAAGTTTTATGTGGGAGAGGCCACTGCTAGCATGTCATCCCTGACTTGGAATTCTATGCACTTATGATTGGGACTATTAGCAAGCATCCGCAACTACTAACGTTCATTGAGGTAAAACCCAACCATAGCATTAAGATATATTGGTCCCCATTCAATCCCGTATGCATCAATTTCTATGATAGGTTGAAGCTTCTGTCACTCTTGCCCTCCAATACATAGTCCTATCAGCATACAACTAGCCCTATGGTGTGATCCATGCGCGTGCTCATATGATGGGCACCAAAGGACAGCAACATAACCACAAGCAAATTAAACCAATCATACCAATTCATCAATCACCGATAGGACAACGAAAATCTACTCAGACATCATAGGATGGCAACACATCATTGGATAATAATATGAAGCATAAAGCATAATGTTCAAGTAGAGGGTACAATGGGTTGCGGGAGAGTGGACCGCTGAATATAGAGGGGGGAGGTGATGGAGATGTTGGTGAAGATGATGGAGATGTTGGTGTAGATCGCGGTGATGATGATGGCCCCCGGCGGTGTTCCGGCGCCACCAGAAGCAAGGGGGAGAGAGGCCCCCTTCTTTTTCTTCTTCCTTGACCTTCTGCCTATATGGGAGAAGGGTTTCCCCTCTGGTCCTTGGCTCCCATGGCGTGGGAGGGGCGAGAGCCCTTTCGAGATTGGATCTGTCTCTCTGTCTCTCTCTATTTCTGCGCTCCTGGATTCTTCCCTGGCACCGTTTCTTTTATATCTGGAGACCTGTAACTGTGATTGGATTGAAACCTTCGCCCAGATATTTTACCAAAAATTAGCTTTCTTGCGGCCAAAGTAGAGCATCAACCGCCTTACGAGGGGCTCACGAGGGTCAGGGGCACCGTTTCACGTTTATTCTTCCTCTAGAAAATCCCAAATATTCCAAAAATATTCTCCGTCCGTTTTTATCCCGTTTGGATTCCGTTTGATATGGGTTTCCTGCGAAACGTAAAACATGCAACAGACAGGAACTGGCACTGGGCACTGGATCAATATGTTTGTCTCAAAATAATATAAAAGGTTGCCAAAAGTATATGAAAGTTGTAGAATATTAGCATGAAACAATCAAAAATAGTAGATACGACGGAGACGTATCACTCGATGATGTAGAGCCACTCCTGCTACCAGATCTTCATGGTCTCCATAGAGGCCCCCTTGGGCCAGGTGGTGTTCGACAGCTTGCTGATCATGGCTCCGCCGCAGTCCGCGTGCTCCCCGTCAACCACCTTCGGCTTTACGTTGAAGACCTTGAGCCATAGGCCGAAGTGTGGGTGGACGCGGAGGAGAGCCTCGCACACGACGATGAATGCTGAGATGTGAAGGAAGGAGTTCGGGGCTATATCATGGAAATCTAGCCCGTAGTAGTACATGAGTCCACGAACGAATGGGTGGAGTGGAAAGCCTAACCCTCTAAGGACGTGGGGAAGGAAGATGACCCGTTCGCCAGGCTCCGGAGTGGGGATAACCTGACCTTCGGGGGGAAGCCTATGCTTGATGTTGGTTGCAAGGTATCCCACACTCCGGAGATTCTTGATCATCTCCTCCGTCACGGAGGAGGCCTCCCACTTGCCTTTGGAGCCGGAGCCGGCCATCATCGGAGGAGGTGCGGTGGTGGTTAGAGAGACGGAAGCTTTGCGGGCGTAGCGAGCTTGGTAGGTTGGAAGGCTGAGGAGATGTGAAGGCGTGGGGTAGAAAGTAAAGATCCATTGTCCTCTTATAGGAAGTGAAAATGCCAACCGCCCCCCACTAGTGCCTTGAATCTTGCCTATTCCCAATGAAAGCGTGAGCCGCAAACGGTTGGATTACCCAAATATCATTGATATACGACCCCGTATTAAGTGCGCACGATCTCTGTTTTGACAGGACGTGCCAATGAGGCATGGCCTCGAAACATGGAACGCGGGGCGGGAAAAACGGTTCAAAATGCCGAAGGGTCAAGTCTGACACTTTGTTGAAAAAGTTGTCAGTAAAAGACATTGTTCTTATTTTTTATCCTGCCTCCGCGGCCAAGGTTTGTGTTTATTATGAAAAGCCGGATGCAATTCTTTTACAGAGGAAAGCCGATGTGTATTATTCAAGGAACACGCCTTGCAATGCAGAAGACAATGTGAACATCAAATATATCATCATTGAAGACTGGTTTAGGGGCTACTGTGGGAGTCTTGGGTAGGGGGTCCTCGGGCGTCCGGTCTGTTTATGTGGGCCGTACTGATGCGCCATCAAGATATATGACAGAAGATCATCTCTCGTGTCCGAAGGGGACACCCGTATGCGTGGATGGCAAGTATAGGTGTTCGGATATCTTATTCCTTTCTGTAAAACCGACTTTGTACAACCCTAGGCCCCTCCGGTGTCTATATAAACTGGAGGGTAGATCGGAGGCAGGATCACAACATTGCTAGGCTAGCTAATCCAGGGTTAGCCGAATAGATCTCGAGGTAGATCAACTATTGTAACCCCTATAACCTTGAATATAATCAAGCAGGAGTAGAGTTTTACCTCCATTAAGAGGGCCCAAACCTGGGTAAACACTATGTCCTTTGTCCATAGTTACCATTGGTCCTCCGACGTACAACTTGCGCCCCCCTACCCGAGATCTGCCAGTTTTGACACTGACAACGAGGCAGCGGCAAGCCAGGGAGCGCTCCCAAGGGGGTGGGCGCCCTCTACCCTTGCCGCTTCCTCGTGAAGTTTCTGGTCCAACTCTTGTGCTTCGGGGTTCTCTTTTGGTGCATAAAAAATCACCGTAAATTTTCAGCCCATTCCGAGAACTTTTATTTCTGCACAAAAAACGACACCACGGTAGTTCTGCTGAAACAGCATCAGTCCGGGTTAGTTCTAATCCAATCATACCAAAACCATACAAAATTGTTGTAAACATGGCATCAGTACTTCATAAATTATAGATATGTTGGAGACATATCAAGCATGATTATCATTTGTAAGTAGTTACTTTTGTTCTTGAGGTCACAGGAGAAATCATGTTGTAAGTAACCATGTGAACTTGATATGTGTTCGATATTTTGATGATATGTATGTTGTCATTTCCTTACTGGTATCATGTGAACGTCGACTACATGACACTTCACAATATTTGGGCCTAACGGAATGCAATGTGGAGTAGTTATTAGATGATGGGTTGCGGGTGTGAAGAAGATTAAACCCTAGTTTGTGTGCTACATCGTAAGGGACTGATTTGGATCCAAAAGTTTAATGCTATGGTTAGATTTTATATTAATACTTTTCTCGTGGTTCTGGATGCTTGTGAGGGGTTAATCATAAGTAGGAGGTTTGTTCAAGTAAGAACAACACCTAAGCACCGATCCACCCACATATCAAATTATCAAAGTAGCGAACACAAATCAAGCTAACATGACGAAAGTGATATGATGAAATTCCCATGTACCCTCAAGAACGTTTTGCTTATTATAGAAGACCATTTTGGCCTCTCCTTTGCCTCAAAAGGATTGGGCTACCTTGCTGCACTTTTGTTACCGTTACCGTTACTTGCTTGTTACAAATTATCTTGCTATCAAACAATTTGTTACCGAAAATTTCAGTGCTTGCAGACATTACCTTGATGAAAATCGCTTGTCATTTCCTTCTACTCCTCGTTAGGTTCGACACCCTTACTTATCGAAAGGACTACGATTGATCCCCTATATTTGTGGGTCATCACCGCGCCGCCCCCAGGCGCCTCTACAGCCCGGGCCGCGCCTAGCAGGTTACTTGTCCCTGCCCCGGGCGTGTTAAAAAGGTTCCACGCCTCATACTTCAAAGGCAGGCGGGTTTGATATCCCTTACGAAGAATAGCATCAGAAGCATCCTGATCCAAACTTAGGTGAAAAGCTCCCTCCCTTATACGTTGAGATTCTAGATCCATCTAAGTCGCTCGGCCGTCATCCTGACGTTTTCTGCGTTAAGATCCTCCTCGGCTTTGGCTATCATATCCCGCACCTTTGCAACTTCTGTATTATGCTACACCTGATTCGCCGCAGTAACCTCTGTTGCCAACAGAGTCGTCAAAGTGCCCAAGAGTTCAGACAAAACCTGAGCCGGTGGTTGAACTGAGCTGCCAGCCCCTCCTGATGTAGCCGCCGAATTAGACATCATAGCCGCAGTTGTTGAGGAATTAAGAGTCAGCCCTGTGCCAGCCATAAAAATCGCAACCCTGGACGGTGGCTCATAGGGGTACGGAATACTGTTGCAATCGGAAAAGCCCCCAAGCCCGCCGTCTTGAAGTTGGTAGATCGATTCCGTCTCTCCGGTCGAGGACTCGTCACCTGAATAGATGGAAGTCTCTCATCCGGATTCGGAACCTTCCGCAAGCACCATGCTTTGCGTGAAACCAACGAAAACATGCTTCCGGCCGGGTTGGACACGGGTGGGTTGCACACGCCGAGCCGGCTTGATGAGGTTGGTGGAGATGTCTGGCTCAGGCTCAGATTCGCTTATTTTGCTGATGAAGACATGAATTCCGCCGAGGGTGACCCGGTATCCGTACTCGATTGAGTCGGCCTCTGGGCCCCAACCAACCTCGTCGATGTAGAGCTTGCCGCGGCGAGTCTTAGTCATCCTGCCCACGGCGTATCCCTCGATCCCTGGGAAAGTGCCCTTCAAGAACTCGAAACCACCGTGCGCTGGCCCCATGGTGGGCGCCAACTGTCGTAGTTTTGGCATGGCAGATGCCCTTGCAAAAGGACTTAGGTGCGGAGCCATCGCGACGTAGGTTAGCTCGAAGGGGTTAAACGGGACGAGAGACACGAGTTTACCCAGGTTCGGCCCCTCACAATCGAGGAAAAAGCCTATGTCCTGCTTTGAGTTGTATTGATGGAGTACCGATTACAAGGGAGCGGAATCGCTTGACCTAGCTATCGATCGATTGTTTCTTAAGTTAACCCGCCGCAGAGTCTCGCCTTTATATACACTGGCCGAGGCCCTGGGCTTACAAGGGTCTAAGTCGGATCACACAACGTGACCGACCTGAGTTCTAAATCACCCTTGCCCTCCTGGACAAGTCATCATCGGGCGGCTTATAAGCGCCGGGTCTCGAGCCATCTTCTGGGCTTGGGCCTCCGGCGGCTCACCGCGTAAGTCGCCCTCGAGGTTCTTCATCTGGCCTCTTGGGCCTACATAGACTTTATCTCTGAGTCGTCAACAGTGTAACCCGGCCCCTCCTGGACGGGTCATGACGCGGGGTTATATCCCCAACAGATAGTTTTTCATTTCGCTATACACACCCTTAGATGAAAGTTTCTCCTTCTACTTTAGTTTCTGCATCATGTGACCAATTATCTCGGGTGAAGAGACGACATTTCGCTATTCTGATCATGTCATGGCCGGTGCCGATCGTAGCCGGTCCTCCACGTGGAAGTAGGGGGCTCGTCTTAGCGTTGGATGCTTGAGTGCAGGGCTGCACTCTCGCTCGAGGCGTGTTTGTCTTATCCCCAAAGACCGTTGGTGTCAAGTTTGAAGAACGAGAACAGAAATATAAATATGTCAGGATAATATACTTTCTCAGTATAAATACAGTCAAACTGAAAGAACAGGAGTAACTCATCCACTTGTGTTTAATACTCCTATTAATCAGTTGTTGCTGATCGAAAGGATAGCCGGCTAAGCCATAATTAAATAGACCTACTTGGCTATCGAGAGGGCGGTAGGTGAGAGGAGAGGCTAATGCCGGCCTGAATGGCGTTCCGTACGTACTTTATAGGCCCACGATCGGTTCATGTACTCAAGCACCCATACTCATACCCCTCCAAAAAAAAACCGCCCATGCTCATAGCAATGGCGCAAATAACCATCTCGGCGGCCGCGGCACAACTACTACCACTGCTACTGATGCTGTTCTCCGTTGGAGCGTCGGCGGCTGAGGATGATCCGCGGCCGATGATCGGGATGCCCAACTGCGTCACGTCGTGCGGCGGCGTGGACGTGCCGTACCCGTTCGGCCTTGGCCCGGACCCCAGCTGCTACCTGCCAGGGTTCAACCTCACCTGCGACACTGCCGCCGGTGACGCGCAGGCACGGCTCCTGCTCGACGTCGAGGGCACTCTCCAAGTCCTTTCGATCAGCAACTCCATTTTAAGGGCCCAACGCAACGGTGACGTTAAAATCGACTTGGACGCTGATGGTTACGGCAGCAGCACGTTCAGCACCGGGCTTAGGCAAGACGGGCCATACATGCTCTATCGGAACGAGCTCTTTCTGACGGGCTGCAACGTTCAGGCGACGGTGAGGAGAGGCAACGTCGCCGTGGCAAGCTGTACCTCGCTCTGTGAGCACTATGATCATCCTGCTGATTCACTCGTAGGAGGCGTCGTGCTCTATTGCAAGGGTAGCACCGGCTGCTGCCGCGCGGACATCGTCACCAACCCCGACATCCACGACGAAGAGGCCCAAGTATACAGCAGCAGCAACACGTCCGGCTACGACGTGCAGCTCAGATGGTTGGGTCGTGGGAACCGTAGCGCGGACCTGAAGCGATTCCCCCCGCGGGTGTTCATCTCCGAGCGTGGGTGGTTCAGCAACGTCTCAGTCTATAATGATATGCTACGGACAGCTAAGCTCCCGTCAAAAGATATAATGGCAGTTCCCATTTATCTGAACTGGGTGGTTGTCGGCAACCACAGCCTCTGCAAGGGCAACCACAGCCAATGCGTCGAGCCAACAGGGGGTGGCCGTTACTGCCTGTGCAAAACGGGTTACCACGGCAATCCCTACCTCACCGACGGATGCAAAGGTATGAACGTGAGCTTTTTTTATAACAACTCCCACCGTCCTCTAACATCTTATATTACATATATCGGTTGTAATAATATCTTGTATTAGGGCATCTCCGACGCAACTGTTCGGACCGTGCTATCCAGACCGCGCAAGCCATCCAACGCGGTCTTGTATCGATTCGGTTAGTTTGAATTGTATGCGGCTACAGTTGGTTGGATGGCTGCCTCTCGCATTCTGGTCCACGGACTGGTCTTTCTGTCCGCGGACGGATAAGGAAGAAAATGTGTGGGTTGTCGTTGAAGATGCCCTTAGGGAAGGAGGGAGTAGGTATGAAAGTGAGTGGGCTAGACTCATTTCCTTTAGCACATTTCTACCTTCTTATTTTGCAAAAAGATAATGAAAATTAAAATAGAATTATGGAAATCTTTGGCTGGGCTTGTTCCCGTGTCTAGAAAATAGTCAGAAACAAGAAGAGCTATGCTTCACGTCAGACACTAAAAAAATATATGCTTAACGTATGTGGTATAAAGAAAAAAGAACAAAAGAACCATCTTTCTATCCCATGATCGCCCCCTCCTTGCATGTCTATATTTGGAAACAGTGACTTCTAGCTTGGGGAAGAACACTAGAAGACGTAGAGGACTAGAGGGTGGGACCACATTCTAGTGATATAAGAAAAGAAAAAAAGGAAGAATTAAAAAATTATAGAGAGAAAAGGGTAAATTGGTAATAAAAAATGATGAAACTCTACGTTTGTTCAAAAATCGACATCTTATGATATTTTCAACTTTATAAAAAAATATTGGATAAAAAAAGAAAGTATTACCGTGCATTAGGCCTGGATTCCTTAAATGATGCTTTTATTCGTCAACTTTGAAAAATGCTTAAACTTTCAATGTGGTTAAAACAAGGACAAAGGGGAAAAAGGGGGGAATGTGATGCCCTTGTGAACACCGATGCCACATAAATAAAAGCATGGAAAAATCTCGCTCCTCGCCCACCTCCTCTCTAGTTGCAGCGCATTGTACTCCTACTCCCTTGCACTGTGTGTGTTAGAGCATCTCCAGCCATTCGGCCCCCCAGAGCGCCGAAAAAGAACGACCTGGGGGTGAGCCGGCGGTATACTCAGCACTGGGGGCGGTTGGGCATCCAGTCGTCGCCCCCAGGTCGCCCCGAGGCGCTGATTTTGGCCTAGTGTTCGGTCAAATTGTGTCTAAAAACGGCCCGATATTTGCGTGAATCGGTCCATATTCGGTGTGGTTCGGCTTGTTTCGGCGTGAATTTTCGCATACAAATAGAAATCAATTAGTTCGTCACATAGTTCGGCATGGTTCGGCGTGTTTCGGCGTGTTTCATCACATAAATTAAATAGTTCAATACTAATTATATAGTTTAACAAATAAAAACTCAAGTTTCATCACACATCATTCCCGCGTTGCCCCGGCCTCGCCCTTGAGCCTCCATAGGTGCTCCACCAGATCGTGTTGCAGTTCTTGATGCACCTGTGGGTCTCGGATCTCCTAACGCATATTGAGGTAGTCGGTCCAGGTTTCCGGTAGCTGGTGATCAACTTGGGCAAGAGGACCCTGCCTGTAATATGGTTTAGTGTTAAACACTGGCTCTTCCTGCTCGCTCTCAATGATCATGTTGTGCAAGATGACACAGCAAGTCATGATCTTCCACATTTGGTCTTTCAACCAGGTCTGAGCAGGGAACCAGACAACAGCAAATTGAGATTGGAGCACACCAAATACCCGCTCGACATCCTTTCTGCAAGCCTCCTGAACCTTCGCAAACCAGGTGTTCTTGCCTCCTAGCACATGGTTTGAGATGGTCTTCACAAATGTCGACCATTTTGGGTAGATGCCATCAGCTAGATAATACCCCTTGTTGTAGTGCCGCCCATTGACCTCGAAGTTCACTTGAGGAGAATGACCTTCAACAAGCTTGGCAAAGACAGGGGAGCACTGCAGGACGTTGATGTCATTGTGAGTTTCTGGCATCCCAAAGAAAGAGTGCCAAATCCAGAGGTCATGTGTGGCCACTGCCTCAAGTACCACACTGCAACCGCCTTTGGAGCCTTTGTACAACCCCTGCCAAGCAAATGAACAGTCCTTCCATTTTCAATGCATGCAGTCGATGCTTCCAAGCATCCCAGGAAATCCTCTTGCTGCATTCTGTGCTAGGATCCGAGCAATGTCTTCCACATAGGGTGTTCGCAAGTACTGTGGTCCAAACACTGCCACCACTGCCCTGCAAAACTTATAGAAACACTCAATGGTGGTGGACTCGGCCATGCGCCCATAGTCATTGAGTGAATCATCGGGAGCTCCGTATGCAAGCATCCTCATAGCTGCCGTGCACTTCGGGATTGAGGTAAATGCAAGTGTGCCGGTGCAATCCATCTTGCACTTGAAGTAGTTGTCAAACTCCCGGATGGAATTCAAAATCCTGAGGAAAAGCTTTCGGCTCATCCGATAACGGCGCCGAAATGTTTTCTCACCGTGCAATGGAGCGTCAGCGAAGTAGTCCAAGCAGAGCATGCAGTAGCCTTCCAGACGATGCCGGTTCTTTGCTTTCACCCGCCCAGGCGCCGAGCCACCTTGCCGCGGCTTTTCAGTGCTCGTGAGTAGGCCAGCGAGGGCGGCGAGCACCATGATATGCTCCTGCTCCTGGACGTCGGCTTCGGCTTCCTCCTCCAGCAACGCCGCGAGCGCCTCCTCATATTCGGAGTCCATCGCCGGGCCGGGCAAATCACCGAACACCTTGCAGGCGAGGTGGGCGCAAACCCGCTAGTGTACAGGCCCTGCGCGGTCGGAACGCCAGAAAAGTTGCCCAGACGGCGACGGAGAGACTACCTCGGCGAAACCGCTACTTTTTCCCGGCGGGAAATGATCTACCTAGCTGCGGTGGGTGGTGGATGGCGCCGGGATTGGCAGGGTGGCGGTCC
>NC_057810.1:41744116-41748179 GCF_018294505.1 Triticum aestivum
GCCTGACAATGTGGCCCTAGGAGTGCTTTTTCCTTGCGCCGGAGCCCCCGAGCGCCCCCAGTGCGCCGGGTTTGGCCTGTCGCCGGGCGCAAAAATTGGCCGAATCGGTAGAATTCGGCGTCCTGGGGGTGCGACTGGGGCGTTTTTTCGGCGCCGACGCGGAAAAAATTCCTGGAAGGGCCTGTTGGGGGCGCGGGTGGAGATGCTCTTAAGAGAGAGCAGTCTCCGACTAGTCTCAGTCGAGCTACAACGTGTGCAATCACGGGGTGTGGTTGGATATGCAAACCTTCAATAAGAAAAAACAAAAAAGAGAAATAAAGTTACCTTTGTCGCCGCCCTCCGCCGCTGACGATACATAAACAAAAGCACGTAAAAGGACGTTCTCCACCCCATCCTCTCTAGTTAGCAGACGCAAAGCTCGAGTTGCAGTCAGGGTCACTTGCAGTTGCGTGCCTACTTGAAGACATACAACTGTCCCCTGTTATTTGTGAGCTGCGTTGGAATTTTCTCGAAGAGGAAAGAATGATGCAGTGCATTAGAGATAAATATTTTCCTTAGTTATATATGAAAATAAGGTTATCAATCTAGTAGAAAAACCAAGCAATGACTTGTTAACATCATCTGTACACAAATAACAAATACTTGCAACCCAACCCAAACAAGGGGTTGTCAATCCCTTGACTGTCATGAGCAAGATTAAATTGTACTCCCTCCATTTCAAAATATAGTGCTTTCCCTATTCCAGTGATTCAACTTTGACCATAAATTTAATCAATAAGACCGACTGCGACGGGAGCAAGAGTTATACCAGTGAATTCGTATTCAAATGAAGTTTTCAATTACATAATTTTTTCTCCGGCCGCAGTCGATCTCCTTGGTTAAATTTATGGTCAAAGTTGGACCTCGGGAAGCGCGGACGCACTATATTTTGAAATGGAGGGCGTATAGTTTTTGATAGATAGATCTGAAAAAAATACAAAATAAAAAAATTGCAGGAAGGTACTTTTAGTTTTAATATATGATAAAAGATAGACCCGGGGCCACAGTTTTCACTAGAAGCTTCTCTCATAAAAATAACATACGGTGGGTAAACAAATTACTACCGGGCAATTGATAGAAAAACAAATAATTATGACGATATCCAATGCAATGATATAGGCATCACATCCGAGACAACTAGACCGGAATGATTATGCCTCTACTATTATTACTCCATACATCGACCGCAATCTAGCATGCATCTAGTGTATGAATTTCATGCAAAAACAGAGTAACGCCTTAAGCAAGATGACATGATGTATACAAGATAAACTCACATAGGGATAAACCCCATCTTTTTATCCTTAATAGCAATGATACATGCATGTCATGTCCCCTTCTGTCACTGGGATTGAGCACCGCAAGATCAAACCCATTACAAAGCACCTATTCCCATGGCAAGATAAATCAATCTAGTTGGCCAAACCAAACAAATAAATCGGAGAAGAAATATGAGGCTATAGTAATCATGCATAAAAGAGTTCAGAGAAAACTCAAATATTATTCATGGATAGATCTGATCATAAACTCACAATTCATCGGATCCCAACAAACACACCGCAAAAAGTCATAACATCAAATAGATCTCCAAGAACACCGAGGAGAAAATTGTATTGAAGATCAAATAGAGAGAAGAAGCAATGTAGCTACTAACTTTGGAACCATAGGTCCGTGGTAAACTACTCACATATCATCAGAAGGGCATCAAGGATGTTGAAGAGCCCCTCCATGATCGAACCTCCTCCGGCAGAGTGCCGGAAAAGGCCTCCAAATGGGATATCGTGGTTTTGGAACTTGCAGCAGCAGAAAAGGTATTTCGTGGACTATCGTGTTGGTTTCACGATTTTAGAGAATTTATAGAGATGAAGTTACGTCAAACGGAGTCATGTGGGCCCCATAAGCTACCAGGGCGCGCCCTGGTGCCTTGTGGGCACATGGTGCATCATCTAGTCTTCTCCCGAAGCTTCTAGTGTCTCTTTTGTCCAGAAAATATCTCCAAAAAGTTTTGTGGCATTTGGACTTCGCTTGGTATTGATGTTCCGCAAAACAAAAAACAAGCAAAAAACAACAACTGTCACTTGGCACTAAGTTAATAGGTTAGTGCCACAAAATGATATATAATTGCTTGAAAGTGTATATAAAACATTCAAGATTGGTACTATAATAGCATGGAATAATAAAAAATTCATAGATAAGTTGGATACGTATCACCCCCTCCCTCGCCAAAACACCACTAAGTTATAATCGGGTTGAAGACATGTAGTTGCAGTTGAGAGTGACACTTGCAGTTGCATTCCCTAGTGCCAGACATGCAACTTCCCTCCATCCCACCTACCCCAACAAAACACCAGTAAGTTACAGTCGCATTGAAGACATGCAGTTGTAATCATGGGCATCACTTACAGTTGCATGCCTAGTGACAGACATGCAACTACCTCCTTCCCTAACAAAAACAACGTAGAGTTGCAATCAGGTTGAAGGCATGCAGTTGCAGCCAGGGGTACCACTTGTAGTTGCGTGCCTAGTGGTAGACATGCAATTGCTTCCTTCCTTAACAAAAACACCACAAAGTTGAAGTCACGTTCAAGATATGCAATTGCATTCGGGGACGACACTTGCAGATGCGTGCCTCGTTGGAGACATGCAACTTTTCCCTCCACTGAAAAACACCACTAAGTTGTAATCGCGTTGAACACATGCAATTGCAGTCATGGGTGCCACTTACAGTTGTGTGCCTAGTGGTAGACATGCAATTTCCTCCTTCCTTGACAAAAATAGCACAGAGTTACAGTAGCTTTGAAGACATGTAGTTGCAGTTGGGGACGACACTTGCAGTTGCGTGCCTAGTTGAAGACATGCAATTTTTTCCTTCCCTGAAAAAGCACTACTAAGTTGCAACAGTGTTGAACACATGCAGTTGCAGTTAGGGGTGACACTTGCAGTTGCATGCCTAGTGTCAGACATGCAACTTTCCTCCCTTCGAGAAAACACTAGTAAGTTGAAGACATGCAGTTGCAGTCGGGGGGCCGACCATTGTAGTTTTGTGCCTTGTGACAGATATGCAACTACCGCCTCTCCCTACAACACCACCACAAAGTTGCAGTTGCATTGAAGACATGTAGTTGCAGTCGGGGGGACACTTGCGGTTGAATGCTTAATGCCAGACATGCAACTTCCCTCCGCCCAATAAAACACCAGTAAGTTGCAGTTGAGGATGACACTTGTTGTTTGTGTGCCTAGTGGCAACCATGAAACTGCCTCTCCCCCGACAAAAACACCATATAGTTGTAGTCGCGTTGAAGATGTGTAGTTGCATTCAGGACAACAGTTGTGTGCCTAGTTGCAGTCATGCAACTGCTCCCTTTCCTCCATCGACAAAAACCACATAGTTGCAGTTGTGTTGACGATCTCCAGTTGCATTTGGGGCAACACTTGCATGTGCGTGCCCAATGGCAAAAATGCAATTGCTCCCCTCCCCCATCGACAAACACCACATAGTTTAGTCAGAGGCGACACTTGCAGTTGCATGCCTAGAGGTAGACATGCAACTGCCCCCTCCCCTGGCAAAATACCATAGAGTCTCTATCGGGTTAAAGACATGTAGTTTCATTCGGGGGCGTCACTTGCATTTGCATGTTTGGTGGCAGACATGCAACCGCCCCCTCCCCAACAAACACCAGAGAGTTGAAGTGTGTGTGTGTGTAGGGAGGGGGGGCAACAATTACAATTGCATGCCTAATGGCAAACATGCAACTGCTCCCCCCCCCCCAACTAAACAAAAAACATCATATAGTTGCAATCGGAGGTGACACTTGCAGTTGGCCGATGACAAAAGTTTTTGAAGAGAAAAAAGTAAGTTGCACACAAAAAAATTAATACAATTATGTGTGGCCGATGTACATGCAATTGTGTGTGATTGACGGGTGTGGCCACTGACAATATTTTTGAAAGAACAAGTGTTGCACATGGCAATAGACATGTAATTGCACGTAATTCAATGTACATGCAATTGTGTGGGATCGGT
>NC_057810.1:41748596-41790748 GCF_018294505.1 Triticum aestivum
CTACAGTACTAATTACAAACGGGCGCATACCCCCCCCCTCACCGCTGGGCCAGCCCATCTAGCTTTTCTCTCTGTATTTATCACACCGCCAAAAAGTCTGCTAGTAGCTGGAATCGAACCGGGGACGTCCTGCTAAATACTAAGTTGTATTAACCACCCCGCCATCACCAACAAGACATGCTAACTTTCATATATTTATCTCTTTTGTTCTTTCATTTATTCTTCTATTTTCTTTTTTTCTTTTTTTATTTTCTTTTTTTCCTGTTCTTCTTCCTAGGTTCGATGAACTTTTCCAAATTCGCGAAATCCTTCTTCAAAATTGATGAACTTTTATCAAATTCAATGAACTTTTATTCAATTTTGATGAACTATTTTCAAATTCAGTGAACTTTTTTCCAAATTCGATGAACTTTTTTTCAAGTTTGATGAACTTTTCTTTAAATCCGATGAACTTTTTTCAAAATCGATGAATTTTTTTTCAAATCGATTAACTTTTTTGAAAAGTGATGAACTTTTTCCAAATTTCGTGAACTTTTTCCAATATTTGATGAACTTTTTTAAAAATTGATGAACTTTTTTCAAATTAAGGAATTCTTTTTCAAAATTAATGATTTTTTTATTTTTTTTCGAAAAGTCAACACAGTCAACTGCGAATTGGTCAAAAGTTGAACGGTCTACTGAATTGAACGGTCAACGGGTCTGTTGAATCTAACGAGCGATTTTTCTGTCGATCCAGCTAAAATGGGCCGGCCCATGTGAGCTGGGACGTGAGCGCCAGCATGCAAAAGCGGCGCATAAGGCGCCAACGAGGAGGACTCCCGTCTCACATGGAACCCCTATATGATGCTTATTGCATCAAGTTTTCCTGCAAACGCACAGACTCTAGCGACTGGAGTGACTAAATGGGCCTGCCCCGTTGCGCCTTAGCACTGATCCCAGTTTTGGGAACCTTCTCGAAGGTTCCAAAGAGATCCAGGTCTGGTTTTTACTTTTTTCAATGTTGTTTCTTTTATTGTTTTTCTTCTGTTTTCCATTACTTTAAAAAAATTCAATTTCTCTTTTTTCTGGTTTTTGTTATCTGTTTCTTTTTTGGTTAAGTTTTCCCCTTTTTTTCTTTTTCGTTTCTGTTTTATTTTGGAAATTAAAATTTTAATAAAATCTTAAAATCTTCAAAACATGTCCAGAATTTCAAAAAAAATATCTTCCCTTTTATTCATAAAATGTTCAGGAATTTCAAAATTATTTCAGATTTCAAATTTTGTTCCCTTCTATTAGAAAATGTCCGGCAATTCTTAGTTTTGTTCATATTTTGGAAAAAATTCCAGAATTTAGGAAGAAAATAATTTTTAATTACTTTTGGAAATTTCAAATTTTCTTCGTGTTTTAGAAAATGCTCAGAAATTTTAGTATTATCCATTTCTTCCAAAACAATTTCAGGATTTTTGACAGTTATTCGCACTTTAAAAAATGTTCCAGATTTTAGAAATTATTCACTAGTTCAAAAATTGTTCTGGACTTTTAAATGTTGTTTGCGTTTTATAAAAAATGGATTTTTGAAAATTCTTCACTTTTTCAAAATATGTTCAAATATTCAAAAATTGTTTGAATAATTCCAAAATTGTTTGGTTCACATATTTGTTCACTCTTTTCAACAACTTTCAGTATTTCAAAATTTATTCAATTTTTGAGAAAATAGTTTGAAACATTTCAAAAAAGTTTGAAATTTAAAAACAAATCGTGTTTACAAATTTGTTCTTGTTTCTAAAAAATGTTCTGAAATTTTCAAAAAAAGCATGTAATTCTAATTCTTTTTGTATAATTCGAAAACTATTTTGAAATCTAAAATTTTCCAAAAAGTTGTTCGTGTTTTCTATGCGTGTAAATATTGAAAAATCTGTATGCTACAGTAAATATCAGGCACTCACCCGTCGTGAGTACCAAATTGGCGGGGTGGCTAGCATCGTGCGAAATGACCTATATGGAGCGAGTTCGATCCCTAGCCGCTGCAGTGCTACTTCTTTTAGTGTTTTTTTCTGTGCTATGCATGGGCCGGCCCAGTCGTGGCACTACTGTGCTGGAGGCTGACTGTTTGCCGCAGCGAGCGCGTATAGAAGCGAGAGCTCCTCCGTGGTGCCTTGGCGAACCAACACCCACTGTGTTGCTTGCCTTGGCCTAGCCCAGCAACGCTCAGTGGCCCCGTTGCTCGCTCGCTAGTCGCCCGCTCGCCCGCTCAATCGCAAGTTTCTTTCTTTTTTCTTTCGCCAAAATTGCTATTGTATGTACTGATTTTCTTTAGAAAAAGAACAACCGGTTTGCTACGGTATGTACTCTTGTTCTTAGAAAAACGTTCATCAAATTTGAAAAAAAAGGTTAATTGAATTTGAAAAGTGTTCATGGAATTTGAAAAATGATCATCAAATTTGAAAAATGTTCATCGAATTATAAAAAAGTTCATCAAATTTGAAAAAACATTCACGAAATTGAAAAAATTTCATTGAATTCGAAAAAACATTCATCGGATTGAAACTATTCATCAAATTTGAAAAAGGTTCATTGAATTGAAAAAGGTTCATCGAATTTGAAAAAAGTTCATCGAACCCGGAAAAAAGTTCATTGAATTTGAAAAATGTTCATCGAATTCGTAAAAATGTTCATCGGATTTGAAAATTGTTCATCAAATTTGCAAAAGGTTCATCCAATTTGAAAAAAGTTCATCAAATTCAAAAAAAAACGTTCATCCAATATGGAAAAAGTTCATCAAAGGGTCTACAAATTGGGCCGGCCTATTAGTGTGCAGTTAATGACGTAAAAACGCGATGAGAAATGGGGTGCCCATGTGATCCGAAACTTAATCTCCCTGTTATCAGCAAGTGTGACTAGCCGCTGTGCTAAGCTCGTTTGTGCGATTGATAAGTAGGACGGTTTTTCACAGCTCGAAACAAGGCGGGTTTTCACTGTTTATTCTCTTTTTTTTCATTTTCCATTTTTTATCCCTTTTACTCTCTCTTTTCATTGGTTTTTTGCCTTTTCTTTCGCCGTTGTCTTTCTTTAGTTTTTTTCTTTTTTCTTTTTTCTTTTGCATTGGTTTCTTTGTATTCCCTTATTTTTCTTTTTTTCTTCAGTTTTCATTTTTTGTGATATTTTGGTTTCATTCTACATTTCTGGTATATGGCAACAACATTTTTCTAATACACGTTTGACTTTCTTACAATACAAATTTAACATTTTTTAATACATGTTAACATTTTTTGATACACTTTTAATATTTTCTAATAGCTTGATTAACATTTTTGAAATACTTGTTGGACATTTTTTCAAATTGGGCTACATTTTTTATACAAATTTAACATTTATATAAGATAGTCCAAATTGGGCTACATGAAAAACTTAAATTAGAGCTCATAAATTTATTATATTTGTGAAATGCATACACATTTGTCCGTAAAAAAAGAAGTATGTTAAAAATATGATACACACTATATAAAAAGTGGTATATATACCACCTAAATGTTCTTATATACTACTGAAAATGCGTACATACGCTCCCATATAATGTATACTACCTAAAATATATGAAACACACCCGTGTGTGTGTGTGTGCACGCAAACCACATGAGAACATATATTATGATGAAACTAACTTTGTAGTGTCCATAGTTTTTTGTAGAGTTGGACAAAACTTGATGCGGTGTCTAGATACAACCTAAAAGTTTGATTTCTTTTATGGGAAGTCTTGGTAAGGGTATGTGCTTTCATGGGTTCATAAAGAAGAATACAATTGGTCCAGTTTGTAAGTGAAACTAGGCAATTAAGAAAAACTAGGCCTGCTTTGGTTTGGAGGAATTCTATAGGAATTCCATAGAATATGATTTGTATAGAAAAAATTCCTTAAGCGCCCTTTAGTTTATATGAATAGAATCCTATTCCTATGGGGGAATACTTCCTATCCTTCACATTTCATAGAAAAATAAACATTAGTCTAGACTCATTGGAAAAAAAAAATCTTAGATGTTATTCAAAGAGCATCTCCTTCCTATTACTATTCATAAGATTTGGGATACATTTTATCTCATTTTCTATGACTTTCCTATTTCTATGAATTTTCTACCCTATGAACCAAATGAAGCCTTACTGTTTTGGATAATTTTATTTTGATGATTTTTCAGAAACATTTATAAGTTATGTGCACTTCTATATGAGTATGGCAAATTCATTTTGATATTTGATTGATCTTTACATATATGTGTAGATGTGAACGAGTGCGAATTGGCAGAAGCTAACGGTTGCTACGGTGAATGTACAAACGCTGAAGGAACGTTCACATGCCAGTGCCCGCTAGGAACAATTGGGAACCCTGCCATACCGGGTGGGTGTGTTACGCTTGTCACTGACAACATAGGTGAGCAACTTTAATTTTGACGGAGTTTTTTCTACTCTTCTTTGTCCCCTGTTCGATGGTTCCTTCTGCCTGCAGAAATTTAGCAGCATATTAAATGTGACCATTTACACGTACGTTTCTTCGTGCCACATCTGACTCTATCATCCAACAGAAAATTTACATGTATATACACAAGCAAGGTGTGTTATTTTTTCCACAATTTTCTAGAATTTAAAATATTTTAACTGAATACTTTGTTGATCTTGGTAGCACATAATCCTGGAAGCATCAAGCATGTGCTCCCCGGGAGCAGTTTGCTCCTATCAGTCTTTTAACTTAAAGTTCGCCTGTTCCCCTAAAAAAAGAGTTCGCCTGGGAGCATGTTCGCCTTGTTTTTTATGCTGCAACGGCGGACTTACGCCGGCATGAACGAATATATCTATATCTACTGATAAAGGGATTATTGCTTCTGCCCGTCCGTCAACCCTTTCATAAAAAAATCCTCACGTTTGATGTTAACTAACACGCAGTCCAACTTAGGCCAGAGAAACGAAACATTTTCACATTTACAGAAAACCCCTAACCATTTATGATAATTAACCCGCGGTCCACCATTAAGTCAGAGAAACAAATCGTTTTTTTTTTGCAGTTTTATAGGGAACCCCTTTCTCTCGTTGGTAAGTAACTTGTAGTACACAGTGACATGAAATTAAATAGAAACCCCCTGATATTTTGGTAAATCAACCCAAAGTCCATCTAAAACAAAGGTTTTTAAAAAAAATATACATATATTTTAAACCATAACTTTAATTTTGACGTGTTATATATGAAATTTGATTAGAAAAACGTGTGGAAACTGAATATGATGTTATTCTACCTACTAAACATTTTTAAAATCCTACTTAGGGTGCAATCTTAGTCAATAGCGCATGATCCGTCTTTCTTTCGTATCAACGTTGATCCGGATTACAAATGAACACCTCAGCAAAACCATACTGGAGATGAAAGAAACCAATAATAACAATCCATTCACGCTTCAAAAAATCTCGCATGAAAAAAACAAATTTCTCATATTATGCCTAGAGATAGACATCTTTGGATTCAGCAACGGGCGGCGAGGGTGGGAAGGAGTATAAGTGGCAACACAGATGGGATGTCAAGTTGAAATGAAGGGCTTGGACCTACTGAGGTCTTCAGTCATGATTATTGGGTTAGGGACGTCTGGTATTTTTTTCTCCCGTTGCAACGCACGGGATCTTTTGCTAGTTAATTAAACAGTAGCAATTACAATCAGAGAAGAGAGGGATACAACAAGGTGGGCAGGAAGAGAGAACAGGCTGCGGGGTTACAAGTTAATTTATATTCTCTCAGCTAGATGGAACAACATTGAACTCTAATCTCTTAATTGAGAATGTATTATTTTCCTTTGCATTTCTTGACGGGGAGGGCCCCCGCGTCGGGCGACTTGGGAGGGACACAACCCTAGCCATTATGGTCGCAATCTACTTCCTCCCTTCCCCGTCAGTGCCGGGGTAAGCCCGGGGGCCGACGGCGGTGGCGGTCCACCTTGTTTATATGAGTAGTCTATCATTTCTATTAAGTCAGGATGTCACTCAAATATATCAAGAGCTCATGGATCCATTATGGTTCAATAATGTTTGTATTCAATGATGTGAGTTCTGCTTGCATTGTTGACGTTGTCAAGATGGTATGATTTGAACACTTCCACGAAATAGTGCCACTTCCAAGGATGAACAAATATCCACTTGTGGCCTTGAGCTCGCCAACATCCGAAATATAATTACATTGAATGCCATATAGCTCACATTTCTATTCATATAGTGCATAAATGTCTCGAGACCATGAGAATTAACATCTCCCAAATTGGAAACAAATTGCTCAGTTTTCTCAGCAAAAGCAATGTCAGGCCTCGTAACGCCTGCTAAATACATAAAAGAGCCAATAATTTGAGAGTACACTAACTAATCTGTAGTTATATTATGGTTCTTCCGAACCAACACGCTCGGATCATAAGGGGTTGAACAAGGTATATAACATGAATACCCATAGTGACTTAGAACCTTATCAACATAACAGGACTGCAAAAGTGTAGTCTCACTATTCTTATCTCCTAACTGCTTCATGTTCAAGATAACATCAGGCACACCAAGATTTTCATCTCAAAATTATGAGATATAATATTGTTAACATCTTCAATGATAAAATAAAAGTGCATTACCTCCCACCATGTTGTTATTGTACACATTTTCCAGCTACATTAACATCGAAATATGTATATGTTAAAGTTCTATCGAACTTCTAATATGTCTTAGGTTCTTATTTGGGGCCATATAAAAATTTAGTTATCTTTAACACCCATCATTGTTGATCATCTACTCTATAATCATAAGTTGCTCAGTGCAAATTTCCTCGTCCAACTCTCCATTTAGGAAGGTCGCCTTAAGGTACATTTGATGAATGAGAATAATTGTGTATCAAATACAACAAGATTAATAGTCCAAGGTTGGTTAATCAGGCCAAATTTCAACAATTATAAAAAAATCAACCTTCCTTATTTTGCTTATAAGCCTTGACCACAAGAGCCTTGTACTTTTGAAATATACCATCATGCCTAAGCTTATTTTAGAACACCCACTTTCATCCTACAGGTTAGCAACCACGAGAATGATTAGTGATCTCCCATGTTCCATTAGCCATGATGGAATCCATCTCTTGACTAACAACTTCCTTCTAGTAGTCAGCATCTACAGGTGCATAAACTTCCGAAAT
The DNA here is from genome assembly GCF_018294505.1 of Triticum aestivum. NCBI lineage: Eukaryota > Viridiplantae > Streptophyta > Magnoliopsida > Poales > Poaceae > Triticum > Triticum aestivum. The sequence continues at coordinate 41,755,765 of NC_057810.1, forward strand.
GGAATTGGGAGTATCATCCATGAGGCATACAATGAATTCTTCACCAAAGGACCCTGCATTCTTATGTCTCTCGTTCCTAGTACGGGCATATCATTCACTTCCTCCACAAGATGTTCATCTCGTGTTTACTCATAATATCCCATCAGAATGGCAGATTCATGAGTCCTATAATATTCTTGTCTAGAAGTGATGTACATGTTTCCAATAGAAAAAAAATCTCAAGGAATGTAGCATCCTTTTGACTCCATTATATGTTGAACTTTACGTAAGGTGCCTTAGAATTCAACACCAAAAATCCATATAAAATGCTAGCTGAGCATAGCCTAGAATAACCAAATCCAGTCCAAGCTGATGCTTTTTGGAAATTTCTGCATTATCGTTCGCTAAGCAACCCCAAGTTCTCAAGTAGGAGATTGTCATTCTTTTATACTCACATTTCTCATAGTATGAGATCTCCTTATACCTAGTGGGAACCTTAGTTAGGACATGACGACATGGCAATATAGCCTCCCCAACCATGCTTCGATAAGCATAAAGTATTTAACATGGCATTAAATAAAATAGTTAGAGTACGGTTTTTACATTCATGTATCACATTTGACTGGGTGAGTTGGGAAGCATCCTCTCAAAAATAATGACAGGTTCCATGTTACACACTGAATAAATTAGAGTCATTCCAGAAGTTCTCCTCTCCACTATTAGACTTGATTCTTTTGATCATCCTTTGAAGTTGATTTACTTATGCCATATAAATTTTAATGCAATCAAGCCTCGTCTTTTGGTTTTAACAAAAGCGCGCACGACCCCTACCTAATAGAAGATTTAGATAGACACGTAGCAGCATCTAGTGGAGTCGTCAACCAAAGTCATGAAATATTTTTTCTCATTTTTTCCAGCAAGCCTTTCATCTCTTAAATAAATCAAAATGTCTGAGCTCTTGCTGTTGGGGAACGTTGCAGAAAATTAAAATTTTTCCTACGGTTTCACCAAGATCCATCTATGAGTTCATCTAAGCAACGAGTCAAGGGAGTGAGTTTGCATCTACATACCACTTGTAGATCGAGTGCGGAAGCGTTCAAGGGGATGGTGATGATGGAGTCGTACTCGTCGTGATTCGGATCACCGATGACCAAGTGCTGAACGGACAGCACCTCCGCGTTCAACACACGTACGGGACGGATGACGTCTCCTCCGTCTTGATCCAGCAAGGAGGAAGGAGAGGTTGAGGAAGATTGCTCCAACGGCAGCACGACGGCGTGGTGTTGTTGGTGCAGCAGTACTCCGACAGGGCTTCGCCAAGCACGTACGGAGGAGGAGAGGTGTTGGGGAGGGGAGGGGCTGCGCGTTGAGTTGTGCAGCAGCCCTCCCCTCACCCCTCTATTTATAGGGGAAGGGGCAAGGGGGGCTGGCCCCTCTAGATGGGATCTAGAGGGGGGCGGCGGCCAGGGAGGGGGGACTTGCCCCCCAAGCAAGGGGGGCGCCCCCTTTAGGGTTTCCCCCCAACCCTAGGCGCATGGGCCCAAGGTGGGGGGCGCGCCCAGCCTTCCAGGGGCTGGCTCCCTGCCCCTTGCGGCCCATGTGGCCCTCCGAGAGGGGTGGCCCCTCCCGGTGGACCCCCGAAACCCCTCCGGTGGCCCCGGTACAATACCGATATGCCCCCGAAACTTTCCGGTGTCCGCATGACAACTTCCCATATATAAAACTTCACCTCCGGACCATTCCGAAACTCCTCGTGACGTCCGGGATCTCATCCGGGACTCCGAACAACATTCGGTAATCACATACAAGTCTTCCTAATAACCCTAGCGTCACCGAACCTTAAGTGTGTAGACCCTACGGGTTCGGGAGACATGCAGACATGACCGAGACTGCTCTCCGGTCAATAACCAACAGCGGAATCTGGATACCCATGTTGGCTCCCACATGCTCCTCGATGATGTCATCGGATGAACCACAATGTCGAGGATTCGATCAAAACCCCGTATACAATTCCCTTTGTCAATCGGTACGTTACTTGCCCGAGACTCGATCGTCGGTATCCCAATACCTTGTTCAGTCTCGTTACCGGCAAGTCACTTTACTCGTACCGTAATGCATGATCCCGTCACCAACCACTTGGTCACTTTGAGCTCATTATGATGATGCATTACCGAGTGGGCCCAGAGATACCTCTCCGTCATACGGAGTGACAAATCCCAGTCTCGATCCGTGTCAACCCAACAGACACTTTCGGAGATACCTGTAGTGCACCTTTATAATCACCCAGTTACGTTGTGACGTTTGGTACACCCAAAGCACTCTTACGGTATCCGGGAGTTACACGATCTCATGGTCTAAGGAAGAGATACTTGACATTGAAAAAGCTCTAGCAAACGAACTACACGATCTTGTGCTATGCTTAGGATTGGGTCTTGTCCATCACATCATTCTCCTAATGATGTGATCCCATTATCAACGACATCCAATGTCCATAGCCAAGAAACCATGACTATCAGTTGATCAACGAGCTAGTCAACTAGAGGCTTACTAGGGACATATTATGGTCTATGTATTCACACGTGTATTACGATTTGCGGATAATACAGTTATAGCATGAATAAAAGACAATCATCATGAACAAAGAAATATAATAACAACACTTTTATTATTGCCTCTAGGGCATATTTCCAACAGTCTCCCACTTGCACTAGAGTCAATAATCTAGTTACATTGTGATGAATCGAACACCCATAGAGTTCTGGTGTTGATCATGTTTTGCTCGCGAGAGAGGTTTAGTCAACGGATCTGTGACATTCAGATCCGTATGTACTTTGCAAATATCTATGTCTCCATCTTGAACATTTTCACGGATGGAGTTGAAACGACGCTTGATGTGCCTGGTTTTCTTGTGAAACCTGGGCTCCTTGGCAAGGGCAATAGCTCCAGTGTTGTCATAGAAGAGTTTGATTGGCCCCGACGCATTGGGTATGACTCCTAGGTCGGTGATGAACTCCTTCACCCAAATAGCTTCATGTGTTGCCTCCGAGGCTGCCATGTACTCCGCTTCACATGTAGATCCCGCCACGACGCTCTGTTTGCAGCTGCACCAGCTTACTGCTCCACCATTCAACATATACACGTATCCGGTTTGTGACTTAGAGTCATCCAGATCTGTGTCAAAGCTAGAGTCGACGTAACCCTTTACGGCGAGCTCTTTGTCACCTCCATAAACGAGAAACATGTCCTTTGTCCTTTTCAGGTACTTCAGGATATTCTTGACCGCTGTCCAGTGTTCCTTGCCGGGATTACTTTGGTACCTTCCTACCAAACTTACGGCAAGGTTTACATCAGGTCTGGTACACAGCATGGCATACATAATAGATCCTATGGCTGAAGCATAGGGGATGACACTCATCTCTTCTGTATCTTTTGCCGTGGTCGGGCATTGAGCCGAGCTCAATCTCACACCTTGCAATAAAGGCAAGAACCCCTTCTTGGACTGATCCATTTTGAACTTCTTCAAAATCTTATCAAGGTATGTGCTTTGTGAAAGACCTATGAGGAGTATCGATCTATCTCTATAGATCTTAATGCCTAATATATAAGCAGCTTCTCCAAGGTCCTTCGTTGAAAAACACTTATTCAAGTAGGCCTTAATGTTGTCCAAAAGTTCTATATCATTTCCCATCAAGAGTATGTCATCTACATATAGTATGAGAAATGCTACAGAGCTCCCACTCACTTTCTTGTAAACGCAGGCTTCTCCATAAGTCTGCATAAACCCAAACGCTTTGATCATCTCATCAAAGCGAATGTTCCAACTCCGAGATGCTTGCACCAGCCCATAAATGGATCACTGGAGCTTGCATACTTTGTTAGCATTCTTAGGATCGACAAAACCCTCCGGCTGCATCATATACAGTTCTTCCTTAAGATGTCCGTTAAGGAATGCCGTTTTGACGTCCATCTGCCATATCTCATAATCACAGTATGCGGCAATTGCTAACATGACTCAGACGGACTTTAGCTTCGCTACGGGAGAGAATGTCTCGTCATAGTCAATCCCTTGAACTTGTCGATAACCCTTAGCGACAAGTCGAGCTTTATAGATGGTAACATTTCCATCCGCGTCCGTCTTCTTCTTAAAGATCCATTTGTTTTCTATCGCTCGCCGATCATCGGGCAAGTCTGTCAAAGTCCATACTTTGTTTTCATACATGGATTCTATCTCGGATTTCATGGCTTCAAGCCATTTGTTGGAATCTGGGCCCGCCATCGCTTCTTCATAGTTCGAAGGTTCACCGTTGTCCAATAACATGATTTCTAGGACAGGGTTGCCGTACCACTCTGGTGCGGAACGTGTCCTTGTGGACCTATGAAGTTCAGTAGCAACTTGATCCGAAGTACCTTGATCATCATCATTATTTTCCTCTTCAGTTGGTGTAGGCATCACAGGAACATTTTCCTGAGCTGCACTACTATCCCGTTCGAGAGGTAGTACTTCATCGAGTTCTACTTTCCTCCCACTTACTTCTTTCGAGAGAAACTCTTTTTCCAGAAAGCATCCGTTCTTGGCAACAAAGATCTTGCCCTCGGATCTTAAGTAGAAGGTATACCCAACGGTTTCCTTAGGGTATCCTATGAAGACGCATTTTTCTGACTTGGGTTCGAGCTTTTCAGGTTGAAGTTTCTTGACATAAGCATCGCATCCCCAAACTTTTAGAAACGACAGCTTAGGTTTCTTCCCAAACCATAATTCATACGGTGTCGTCTCAACGGATTTAGACGGTGCCCTATTTAAAGTGAATGTAGCTGTCTCTAGAGCGTATCCCCAAAATGATAGCGGCAAATCGGTAAGAGACATCATAGACCGCACCATATCCAATAGAGTGCGATTACGCTGTTTGGACACACCGTTACGCTGAGGTGTTCCAGGCGCGTGAGTTGTGAAACGATTCCACATTTCTTTAAGTGTGTACCAAATTCGTGACTTAAGTATTCTCCCCCACGATCTGATCGTAGGAATTTTATCTTTCGGTCACGTTAATTCTCTACCTTATTCTGAAATTCCTTGAACTTTTCAAAGGTCTCAGACTTGTGTTTCATTAAGTAGACATACCCATATCTACTCAAGTCATCAGTGAGAGTGAGAACATAACGATATCCTCCATGAGCCTCAACGCTCATTGGACCGCACACATCAGTATGTATAATTTCCATCAAGTTGGTTGCTCGCTCCATTGTTCCGGAGAACGGAGTCTTGGTCATCTTGCCCATGAGGCAAGGTTCGCATGTGTCAAATGATTCATAATCGAGAGACTCCAAAAGTCCATCAGCATGGAGCTTCTTCATGCGCTTGACACCAATGTGACCAAGGCGGCAGTGCCACAAGTATGTGGGACTATCGCTATCAACTTTACATCTTTTGGTGTTCACACTATGAATATGTGTAATATTACGCTCGAGATTCATTAAGAATAAACCATTGACCATCGGAGCATGACCATAAAACATATCTCTCATATAAATAGAACAACCATTATTCTCGGATTTAAATGAGTAGCCATCTCGTATTAAACGAGATCCAGATACAATGTTCATGCTCAAACTTGGCACCAAATAACAATTATTAAGGTTCAAAACTAATCATGTAGGTAAATGTAGAGGTAGCGTGCCGACGGCGATCACATCGACTCTGGAACCATTCCCGACGCGCATCGTCACCTCGTCCTTCGCCAGTCTCTGCTTATTCTGCAGCTCCTGCTGTGAGTTATAAATATGAGAAACGGCACCGGTATCAAATACCCAGGAGTTACTACGAGTACTGGTAAGGTACACATCAATTACATGTATATCACATATACCTTTAGTGTTGTCGGCCTTCTTGTCTGCTAAGTATTTGGGGCAGTTCCGCTTCCAGTGACCCTTCCCTTTGCAATAAAAGCACTCAGTCTCAGGCTTGGGTCCATTCTTTGACTTCTTCCTGGTAACTGGCTTACCGGGCGCGGCAACATCCTTGCCGTCCTTCTTGAAGTTCTTCTTGCCCTTGCCCTTCTTGAACTTAGTGGTCTTATTGACCATCAACACTTGATGTTCTTTCTTGATTTCAACCTCTGCTGACTTCAGCATGGAAAATACTTCAGGAATGGTCTTTACCATCCCCTGCATATTGTAGTTCATCACAAAGCTCTTGTAGCTTGGTGGGAGCGACTGAAGGATTCTGTCAATGACCGCCTCATCAGGGAGGTTAATATTCAGCTGGGTCATACGGTTGTGCAACCCAGACATCTTGAGTATGTGCTCACTGACAGAACTATTTTCCTCCATCTTACAACTATAGAACTTGTCGGAGACGTCATATCTCTCGACCCGGGCGTGAGCTTGGAAAACTAGTTTCAGCTCCTCGAATATCTCATATGCTCCATAATGCTCAAAACGCTTTTGGAGCCCCGGTTCTAAGCTGTAAAGCATGCCGCACTGAACGAGGGAGTAATCATCAGCACATGTCTGCCAAACGTTCATAACGTCTTGGTTCTGTGGGATGGGTGCTTCACCTAGCAGTTCATCTAGGACATATGCTTTCTTGGCTGCAATGAGGATGATCCTCAGGTTCCGGACCCAGTCCGTATAGTTGCTGCCATGATCTTTCAGCTTGGTTTTCTCTAGGAACGCGTTGAAGTTCATGTTGACATGAGCGTTGGCCATTTGATCTACAAGACATATTTTGCAAAGGTTTTAGACTAAGTTCATGATAATTAAGTTCATCTAATCAAATTATTATAATGAACTCCCACTCAGATTAGACATCCCTCTAGTCATCTAAGTGTTACATGATCCGAGTCGACTAGGCCATGTCCGATCATCACGTGAGACGAACTAGTCATCGTCGGTGAACATTCTCATGTTGATCGTATCTTCCATACGACTCGTGCTCGACCTTTCGGTCTCCGTGTTCCGAGGCCATGTCTGTACATGCTAGGCTCGTCAAGTTAACCCTAAGTGTTTTGCATGTGTAAAACTGTCTTACACCTGTTGTATGTGAACATAAGGATCTATCACACCCGATCATCATGTGCTGCTTCGAAACGACGAACTTTAGCAATGGTGCACAGTTAGGGGAGAACACTTCTTGAAATTGTTGTAAGGGATCATCTTATTTACTACCGCCGTTCTAAGTAAACAAGATGCATAAACATAATAAACATCACATGCAATTATATAGTAGTGACATGATATGGCCAATATCATATAGCTCCATTGATCTCCATCTTCGGGGCTCCATGATCATGTTGTCACCGGCATGACACCATGATCTCCATCATCATGATCTCCAGCATTGTGTCTTCATGAAGTTGTCACGCCAACGATTACTTCTACTTCTATGGCTAACGCGTTTAGCAACAAAGTAAAGTAATTTACATGGCGTTCTTCAATGACACGCAGGTCATACAAAAATAAAGACAACTCCTATGGCTCCTGCCGGTTGTCATACTCATCGACATGCAAGTCGTGATTCCTATTACAAGAACATGATCTCATACATCACAATATGTCATTCATCATTCATCACAACTTCTGGCCATATCACATCACATGACAATTGCTGCAAAAACAAGTTAGACGTCCTCTAATTGTTGTTGCATCTTTTACGTGGCTGCAATTGGGTTCTAGCAAGAACGTTTTCTTACCTACGAATAACCACAACGTGATTTTGTCAACTTCTATTTACCCTTCATAAGGACCCTTTTCATCGAATCCGCTCCAACTAAAGTGGGAGAGACAGACACCCGCCAGCCACCTTATGCAACTAGTGCATGTCAGTCGGTGGAACCGGTCTCACGTAAGCGTACGTGTAAGGTTGGTCCGGGCCGCTTCATCCCACAATACCGCTGAAGCAAGATAAGACTAGTAGCGGCAAGCAAGTTGACAAGATCTACGCCCACAACAAAATTGTGTTTTACTCGTGCAATAGAGAACTACGCATAGACCTAGCTCATGATGCCACTGTTGGGGAACGTTGCAGAAAATTAAAAATTTTCCTATGGTTTCACCAAGATCCATCTATGAGTTCATCTAAGCAACGAGTCAAGGGAGTGAGTTTGCATCACATACCACTTGTAGATCGAGTGCGGAAGCGTTCAAGGGGATGGTGATGATGGAGTCGTACTCGTCGTGATTCGGATCACCGATGACCAAGTGCTGAACGGACAGCACCTCCGCGTTCAACACACGTACGGGACGGATGACGTCTCCTCCGTCTTGATCCAGCAAGGAGGAAGGAGAGGTTGAGGAAGATTACTCCAACGGCAGCACGACGGCGTGGTGTTGTTGGTGCAGTAGTACTCCGACAGGGCTTCGCCAAGCACGTACGGAGGAGGAGAGGTGTTGGGGAGGGGAGGGGTTGCGCCTTGAGTTGTGCAGCAGCCCTCCCCTCACCCCTCTATTTATAGGGGAAGGGGCAAGGGGGGCCGGCCCCTCTAGATGGGATCTAGAGGGGGGGCGGCGGCCAGGGAGGGGGGACTTGCCCCCCAAGCAAGGGGGGGCGCCCCCTTTAGGGTTTCCCCCCCAACCCTAGGCGCATGGGCCCAAGGTGGGGGGCGCGCCCAGCCTTCCAGGGGCTGGCTCCCTGCCCCTTGCGGCCCATGTGGCCCTCCGAGAGGGGTGGCCCCTCCCGGTGGACCCCCGGAACCCCTCCGGTGGCCCCGGTACAATACCGATATGCCCCCGAAACTTTCCGGTGTCCGCATGACAACTTCCCATATATAAAACTTCACCTCCGGACCATTCCGGAACTCCCCGTGACGTCCGGGATCTCATCCGAGACTCCAAACAATATTCGGTAATCACATACAAGTCTTCCTAATAACCCTAGCGTCACCGAACCTTAAGTGTGTAGACCCTACGGGTTCGGGAGACATGCAGACATGACCGAGACTGCTCTCCGGTCAATAACCAACAGCGGGATCTGGATGCCCATGTTGGCTCCCACATGCTCCTCGATGATGTCATTGGATGAACCACGATGTCGAGGATTCGATCAAAACCCCGTATACAATTCCCTTTGTCAATCGGTATGTTACTTGCCCGAGACTCGATCGTCGGTATCCCAATACCTTGTTCACTCTCGTTACCGACAAGTCACTTTACTCGTACCGTAATGCATGATCCCGTCACCAACCACTTGGTCACTTTGAGCTCATTATGATGATGCATTACCGAGTGGGCCCAGAGATACCTCTCTGTCATACGGAGTGACAAATCCCAGTCTCGATCCGTGTCAACCCAACAGACACTTTCAGAGATACCTGTAGTGCACCTTTATAATCACCCAGTTACGTTGTGACGTTTGGTACACCCAAAGCACTCTTACGGTATCCGGGAGTTACACGATCTCATGGTCTAAGGAAGAGATACTTGACATTGAAAAAGCTCTAGCAAACGAACTACACGATCTTGTGCTATGCTTAGGATTGGGTCTTGTCCATCACATCATTCTCCTAATGATGTGATCCCGTTATCAACGACATCCAATGTCCATAGCCAGGAAACCATGACTATCAGTTGATCAACGAGCTAGTCAACTAGAGGCTTACCAGGGACATATTATGGTCTATGTATTCACACGTGTATTACGATTTCCGGATAATACAGTTATAGCATGAATAAAAGACAATCATCATGAACAAAAAATATAATAATAACACTTTTATTATTGCCTCTAGGGCATATTTCCAACACTTGCAATGACTTGTTTTTCCCATCCTCAGCCTTGTAAGGCTTGCAAGATTGCTTAGCTTGCACAGAAGCTTGGAACTTAATGTCTTTGGCTGGGGTTAAACTCAAGATTATATTCAGTTTGGCAAACCATGTCATACAACCAAAAATATTGTGACAAAAGCATGAATCACTAGTACAGAAAATATTATTGGCGTGTGGCAAAAACACGTTGGTGGCCTGGCACCCACGCGCCACCAATATGACGCCCCTTATAAATGTTACTGGTGTCGTGTTCCATGCCACCAGTAACATGAAACACTAGTAGCATCCCATTTTAGGTCCACGCCACTAACATAATCCCCAGGCATAAAAAAATACTCCCTCGAAAATGTTTTCCACTTCCACGATATCATTTTTCTAGCCTAATGGTTAGTTTTTTGCTTCCATGGTAACATTTCAAGACCTTTGGCTCAAAAAGCTGTGACGGCACAAAGCTAGAATGTGACCCTCTCCCCAGCTACCATCCCATAGTGATATGCAAGTGCTCTCCAACTGTGGCAACCTAGATAAATTCAACCTGGCTTGTTAGTGACGAGAATAGTGTAGTTCATGGCCAAGAACATCTGCATCAGGGTGACCTTAGATGTGATCGTCTAACTGATCCTAATGTTGACCTTCTCGAGGAAGTCACGCCTCGTACTGCAAGGGATTATTTGAGCAAAACTAAAAGAAAACAACAATTAAAACATGTTGATCCATGAACAAAAGTAAAATAAACTCACTCACAACTTGTTGATCTATGAACACCAAACTTAACCAATTTACCCCTCCTACCCACCATGACTATAGGTAGCGTTGGTCATTTCTCATGAACCCCTGGGCCTATATAAACCAAGGAAAAAAATAGTGCACTATAAACAATAGCATCGGCTTTAAAATATGCTATTAGCATGCTATATCGCTCTATAGCATGCTATTAGCAAGACTTTGTACACCGATTTAGTTAGCGAGACAATTCTCAGCATGCTATAGCATGTTATGAGCGGCGGTATTGTGCGCTATTTTTTCCAGTGATATATAAACCTCCCACGATGGCTTTAACAATTTACTCTCACTTGACTAGAGTCAAAAGGTAGAGGACCCCAAGGGACCTGAGAAGGCTTGGATTCTTTCGAGGGATGGGTAATTCCAAGTGGCCTTATCTTCAACCCGGGCCACTAGTAAAGAACTTCCTCATCGATGATTGGGTGGGGGGGGGCAGGGGTCGAGGAGGCCTTATCATCAATCTGGGCTAGTCATGATGCTCCGTTCATCGCTCCCACGATGCAGCCAAATCTATTCACAAAACACCAACGTGTTCACTTTGTCTCGGTGTATGCCGACTTTCGCACAAGAACCCTATACACACACCCCCTAACTTTATTTTCTGAGTACTAACCGCAAGATACCCCTAGTCTCTTGTTATATCAACTACAACAAACAAATGGGCGAGGAGGAATCTTGGATAGGGTGAAGCCATGCAGAAGCTTGCCGATGAAGAGGAGCGGTACATGTCCCATGAGATCATCACCGGCGAGCTCAAGTTCCTATCAGAGCAGAAGATAGAGTAGATATCATAGAAAATAATATGAATTGACCAACCACCGTTTATGACTTCCGGGTTAGCACTAATCTTAACCCGTAATATGCATCAAGATCCGTAAATAGTTTTAAAATGGGGTACGCTAAGGCAAGCCCCGTGCTTCTTTTATCTTTTGAGTGGATTAACATAAATAACTAGATGATGCCCCGCACGTTATTGCAGGAATATTTGCAATATATTTCAAAGATATTGATTTTATGGATTGAAGAAATAACATGAGAGCTAAAAACTAAATATATATATGGGTTATTTTGTTTGATTATTGTATTTTTCAAAGATATTTATTAAATATATCATGCATGTTTGCATGTTGAGATGAATCTTTTTCCATGACTCAAATGTTGAGTTGGAGCCTTGTCTAATGCATGTTACTTGATGAGGTGTCACGCTTGAATGTTGAGAGAAATAGGTTAGTGTGGGCTAGCTATTTAGATATAGAAGATACTGAGGGTCTCTAACTGATACTGTGTTGTGAAATTCTTCCTCCTGCCCCTACATGAATTATGTTTTAGATGTAGGATATATAGCCATCAAATCAAGTCGTGAAAGATTTGACATGCTAGAATGCACAAGGAAAAAAAATGAAAGGTCTGTTTCCAACGATTGAAGTGGATGACGAAACTAGCTAGGTTGTCAGTTCCCCTACAAAACTAGGCTGTCAACTGATTATTTTTTATTTCTGTAAAAGTTGATGTTGCTGCCACTCTTTGGAATGGCAGGTAGCTGCATGACATATTGTGGAAACGTGGAGGTGCCGTATCCATTCGGCATAGGCCCATCCACCAGCTGCTACCTGCAGCCGGGATTCAACCTCACCTGCGACACAAGCGTTAACCCCCCGCGGCTACTCCTAGGCAGCAGCGACTTTCAGGTCACTCATATCTCCCTTGACAACTCCATGGTGCATGTTGTCAGAAGGGATGCCCTTATAACCGTTATGTCCAATACCGAGAGGATTTGGGTATTCCCTGAATATTTGGGATCAACCAAAGATTTCACATTCTTTTTTCCGGGAGAAGCACCCTTCTCACTGTCCACTAGAAATGAACTCGTTGTCACAGGGTGCAACGCACAAGCCACGTTGTTCAGGCACCCAGGCATCATCGGCGGATGCGCCTCCTTATGCTCCAACAGCAACGACACCAGTACCAGCACCGGCCTTGGTGGAAGCAGTGGCGGCAAGTACTGCCGCTTCAATGGCTGCTGCCAGACACACATTTCTGAGTCCACGGACGGAATGCCCAGCAAATTGCATTTCAAATGGTTTGAGACAAACGACCCTAAGGATTTGGAACTGTTTCCCGGGTACGTGTTCATTGCAGAGGAGGGTTGGTTTGATCAGCATGGCCACCGTATCATGCAGAAGGGTCTGAACACCACGTGGGCAGAGGTTCCCATTCTTCTCCGGTGGGAGGTCTTGCATAATCATGGGTCATCAACCAACGTGAGCTCTCATCCCGATTGCTCCCAAGAGGTATCGACCGACCTTTGCAAGAGCAAGCACAGCCATTGCAAATCCAGGAAGAGAGGCTATTCTTGTCACTGCGACAACGACTACCATGGCAACCCCTACGTCCACAACGGATGCAAAGGTCCGACGCATGCAATATTGCAATATCTGTTACGCATATGTATTCCTTTTTGTTTACATTAATTCTTCCTCTAAGTCGTATAAATGTACACATGATAATTAGCTAAACTCAACATTTTCTTTTGTGATTTTGGCCACAGGTGGACGCGCCAAATACTTACAAGGTGAGCAACACATAGCTGCAACTTTAATTTGTCACGGCTTCTCCTACCAGTCTCTGGTATTCTGATTGTTATTTGACTTCAATTCAATTGTTCTCGTGTAGTGATGTGCTGCCAATATTTTGTTCATCGATCATATCTCTTTTCTTAGTAAAGTGAAGATCGAGGGCACTACTCACCCATACGTTGATGGCAATTAAGAAACTTCACCATTTTTTTCTAGCTTTGGGTAATGATATGAAAACGACTTATCTATTTTGGACAGATGAAAATAGCATCATCCGCAGACCTATGAGAGAACATTCCAACATATGACAATTTTGTATTCATTTATTCTATTATACATATTTAAATTAGATGCTAGTCAACGAGGCATGCCTTGTAAATTCCTAAAAAATGAAACAGTACATCGAGCCATCAATCCGACGACCAATTCTTGGACAAACCACTAAACAATGGTGATTAATTCTTATGTTTGAATACATGCAATGTTATGCCTCACTCTACATATTAATCCATTGCTTCCTAAAGTTGATAGTTTAAAACTTTCAAAACAGAACTTTTACCACTGGTTCTTCTTTAACTAAAATTACAATATCTAATAAAAATATGGACGAGCACAGCTACAAACATACTATGCATAGACTGATTGATAAAATGAATGACAATATATCGTGCTTTCAGGTATAAGCATCATCCTTGGAGTTGCCAGTGGTGCGGGCCTCATACTTTTGGTTCTCTTTGCATACGTCATTTTCGATAAAGTTAAGCACCAAAGGACACAAAAGTTAAAACGAAAGTTTTTCGAGCAAAACCGTGGTCAATTATTGCAACAATTGGTATCTCAGAGAGCTGATATTGCGGAAAAAATGATCATAACCTTGGAAGAGCTAGAGAAGGCAACAAACAATTTTGATAAAGCTCGTGAGCTTGGCGGTGGTGGGCATGGTACTGTGTACAAAGGGATCTTATCAGACCTCCACGTCGTAGCCATCAAGAAACCAAAGATGGTGGTTCAAAAAGAGATCGACGAGTTTATTAATGAGGTTGCTATCCTATCACAGATTAATCATAGGAATGTAGTAAAACTCTATGGTTGTTGCCTTGAAACGGAAGTTCCAATGTTGGTCTATGAGTTCATATCCAATGGAACACTTTACGATCATCTTCACATCGAAGGACCAAGGTCATTGTCATGGGATGATAGGCTAAGGATAGCAATTGAAACTGCCAAATCATTAGCCTATCTTCACTCCATGGCTTTAATACCTATCATCCATAGAGATATCAAGTCCTCTAACATACTTTTGGATGATACCCTAATAGCAAAGGTAGCAGACTTTGGAGCTTCAAGATACATTCCATTGGATAAATCAGGTTTAACAACTATGGTGCAGGGTACACTAGGATATCTAGACCCCATGTACTTCTACACTGGGCGTCTCACAGAGAAAAGTGATATTTACAGCTTCGGTGTTATGCTCATAGAATTGATGACCAGAAAGAAACCATTTTCCTATATGGCTTCTGAAGATGGTCTTGTGGCACATTTCGTTACCTTGTTTGCAGAAGGCAATTTGTCACAGATATTGGATCCACAAGTTCTGAATGAGAGTGGCAACACAATTGAAGAAATTGCTACAATTGCAGTAGCGTGTGTAAAATTGCGAGGAGAGGAACGTCCAACCATGAGACAAGTGGAGCTGAGATTGGAAGGCGTTCAATCACCCGATGAACATGTCATGGCGGTGGTTGGGGAATTTGAAGCAAATGGTATTGACAGGAGTTCTCTGCTAACCAGAGATGAAAGAAGCACAGAGGGATTGACCAGGCAATACAGTATGGAAGAGGAGTGCATATTGTCTTCTAGATATCCGCGGTAGTCCCAATTGTGTTTGAGTTGAAACATGTTGTGTTTGAAGAATTATGTGCACTCAGTTGTCTTAGTGAAAAGCTGTCCCTAAACCCTTTTGCTTTGTTGAATTTGTTTCTTTCTACTAGGTAACCGCCCGTGTGTTGCAATGGGGGCTTAATTATTCTAGTAGCTCTATACTAAACGTGTCAAACATATACCTTATCCTCATGCATAGCTTGCAGTATTGTTGATTTTTTATGTTAAATCATAATCAAGTAGCAGCTTGTGCAGAAACATTTACCCGCCACACACAATAGTTAGAGTAGCCGACAGTGAAGCCCTCATATTCTGGACACTTCTACTTCGGTACAACCCCCTAAACACATCGACGGTCAAGATTAATCTATACCCCTTCATAATTAAGGACATGATGGGCATTAAGAAAAATATGTATATATTCCCTGTACTCCTTATCCCATCTCACACGTATTACTTCCTCCCACATGCGGCCAGTAATGGGGGCACAACGACCCGCATCCAGATCCTGGGCAGCACGAGCAGCAGCTGCAACGGGATGTCCAGTGACGTTCATATATACCCGCTGCTCAAGAACGTGGACAACACCGTGAACGCAACCATGATCCACGAGTTCATGGCCTTTGGCCTGTAACATCCATCTTGCCGCCGGCGACGCATGTAGGCCGAGGACATGTACCGCTAGGAAGATGGCAAGGATGACGAAGAACAGTGACAGTGCGGCATCGTGCTGCAGCTTCGTGCAACTAAGTATTGGCGATGGACATTGGGTTGTGGCGGCGGCCATGACCGGCGGACATGCTGGGATTTATTCATAGTTTAACGGCCTGGACGGTGGACATGCTCGACAGCGGTGAAGATCAGATTGATTCTGCTGGGCGCCTCGTCCCTTGCCGCCGAGAACCTGTAAGGTGAGTTGTGCGACGTGGAGGTCGGGACCCCGGAAAGAGATGGCCATGAAGTACAAGACGAGCAGCGAGCCTATGCGCGGGCAGACTGTCCGGCGAGAACTCACCGCCGGCGCGCCATGCACTCCTATGTGGTGCTGCGCAAATGACCTGAAGAGCAAGCACATCAGGAGCATCTCCAAGAGGGCTTGCTGATTACTGATCGACTGTTGTACTTTGTACTGTTAGATCCTCATGTATTTATTTTACGAGGACAGTGCTGGCGAGTGAAGATCTCACAGATTTGTTCCACTTGCTTCTGCCTGAGCAGGCCTACTACCACTTCACTGATCTCCAGGCCTAATGCCAAATTAAATACAGTCGGCCATTACCAAAGTAGTTGGCACATTGCTAGGTTTGAAAGAAGAGAAAAAAAATGTGACCAATAGGAACAAAACTAGAGAGAAAAATGGGCGTGGTGGATCTCTTAATAGCAACCCCGTGGATCCCATTCGCTAAGTACCAGAAGGGGAAAGGGGAGAAGAGAAAAACGCTTCGTCCCGTCCGCTCCTGCGAGCGGCTGGGCGAAGCCCTAGGCGCCGCCGGCCCTAGCCCTCCCCTACTTCTCCTTCCCCTCGCCGCCGCCGGAGGGCGCGGCCGGGCAAAGCCTAGTCCGCGTCGGCGGCGGTGGGGCTCTCTTCCCTCCTGGCTTGGCGGCGCGCGGCGCAGGACGCGGTGGTCGGCGGGAGCGCCGTGCTCGGCGTGGGGCGCGGCGGCGGCGAGGCGCGCCGGCGGCGTTGGCTGGCGTGCTGGCGGCGGTGGCTGCGCGGGCTAGGTGGGGCGTGCCTACGCGTGGACGGCGGGGCTCGGCCTCTCGATCCAGATCCGGATCGGGTCCCTCCGGCGGGCTGCACGTCGGCGGCGTGGGCTGTGGCGGCGGGGTGGCGTGGCTGGAGGTCGTCGGCGTGCTCGTCGTGCTGCGGACGGCGGCCTGGATGGAGGCGCGTGCGGGGGGGCGGTGGTGGCGGATGGTCCTGGCCAGATCTGTCCGCTACCGCACCTTGCGGCGAGGGCCGTGGACGGCGCGGGTTGGCCGCCTCTGCAGCGCTCCGGCGTGGTGGAGGCTCCGACGTGGTGGTGCTTCAGCGTGCTGGCTCGTGTTGGCTCGGTCCGGCATGTTCGGGTGGCTGCGGGTGGCTCGCCGGAAGCGGGAGGTGCGTGTTCGGCGGCTCCGATGCTTGGAGCTCGGCGGGCGGCGCGAGTTGGGCAGTGGTCCGGTGTGGCTGTTGTTCTGGCCGTGGATGGCTCCACGGCAGCTTGGCAGGTCTGGACCGTTTCACGGCGGCGGCTGGTCTCCTCCGGCGTCGACCGTCGGTGAGCGGCCTTTTTCGACCTTCGATTCCTCCCCTCGTCGTCCGGGCTCTACCCTCGTCATAGGGCTGGACAGCTCCCAGTTGCGGTCCATTGCTCGTCTCGCGCCAGTGGCTGCGAGACAGAGCTCGTCTCGCGCCCGGCAGCAGGACCGAGCTCGTCTCGCGCCCGGCAGCAAGACCGAGCTTGTCTTGCACCCGGTGCAGCAGGACGGGTGATGGAGGCCTTTTTTGGGCCGGCCCTTTGGGTCTCAGCGCCGGGGGCCGTCCAAGGGTGTGTAAAGGAGCGACCTTTCCACTCGTCTCTTTGTTTGGGATAGCGACGGGTCTCGGGTGCGGTGGTGTCAGGGTCTTGGATGCCGGGGCGGCGGCCCTGGTGGTGGTAGCGCGGTGCTCATGGGCAGAGCCCGTGGCTTGGTGCTGTCCGGTGACCATGGCCGTGTGGGTGGCATGCATGGTGGCAGCGGTGTGGCGTTCGGTGGCGGTGAGTGTTTGCTGAGGTGAAAACCTGTTCTATCCTCGAATGGACCGGCGGCGGCGTAGCGCGTTACCTTCTTGAAGGCGTCGTCGCGGCTCTCATCGGTCATCGTGTCGCTCCAGGGGAAACTCTGACCCCCGGGTCAGGCGGTGGCGGCGCGCTAGCATCGTAACCTTTTTGGAGGCACCGCCTTGAAGCTCACGGTTCGTCATATGTGGCTTCATCTCTTCGCGGTGGCGTGTTCACGGTGGAGGTCCCCGATTGCTCTTGTAGTGTTAGGGGTGGTGTTGCCGCGCTCAGCGCCTATGTATCCCGCCTTGGGTGTGCGCGTGTATTGTCGTGGGGGTGTGTTTGTACTTGGGCTGTGGTTGATCTGTGCTTTATATACAAAGCGGGGCGAAAGCCTTTTTCGGTAAATGGGCGTGGTGTAAAGCTTCAGAACATCGCAGACAGAACATACACTTTTCTGAAGGGTCTTTTTGTTTTGTTTTGTTGAGTCAGCTGTTCAAATAGTATTCAAGCGGGAACGCTGGTTGCTGCAACTCTGCTTGATTCAATAGTATCAGAAATCCAACATGTCAAGGTGGAGCATGGCCTCTGACCGCTATCCTTTCTCTGTGGGGAGCACGGCGGTGTCATCCTTGGCGCAGCCCTCGATTGCGCCAGAGGGAGGCGCGCACACGACTGACGATTAGCGACGACGCGGCACAACGCAGCCAATGCCCGATGCACATCAGCTGAATTGCCAGATGTATGGATGAATGCATATCAGGGACCAAAAGACTGAAACCCACTTTGGAACATGGTTTAATTTCAACCAAAGTGAGGATGGACCCAGGATGAGCAAAGGCAGTACCAAAACCAAGATCAGCAGTAAGGAATAGTTGATTTGAAGAAAAAAAAACAGCAAGGAATAATTTCTCAACATCTCTAAAACAGGCTAAGTCAGTGGCAACAAAAACATTGTGAAGGAAGTGCTGAGGACGAACGTCGACAATCTGATCGACAACAGATAATGTCGATCGTCAAGGCCTTACGAAGCTAATGAATACTTCCTCCGTCCGAAAAAGTTTGTCCCTGACACAACTGACATAACAGGTGTCGATCGGTTGGTCGACAAGGGGCTCGGCTCTATTCTTCTTCTGCAGAGTGTGCGAGCTTCTTTTTCTTTTTTTTTTTGATTTAGAGTGTGTGAGCTTCTAGTTATACCTGAAAAACAGAATAATACAAATGGCAGTGAAAAATGGCACACACAAAACAATCAGGTTCAGTACCCTTGCACAAACATATTGGGAAATCACAAGTTTTCCGAGTTTTGGCTAGAAGAAGATTTAGTTTCTTTAATGAGCACCCTTTTTTGTTGCCAGAAAACAAGATTTTGTTGCCAGGTAAAACAAAAAAGCTTCTAGTTATACCTGAAAAACAGAATAATACAAATGGCAGTGAAAAATGGCACACACAAAACAATCAGGTTCAGTACCCTTGCACAAACATATTGGGAAATCACAAGTTTTCCGAGTTTTGGCTAGAAGAAGATTTAGTTTCTTTAATGAGCACCCTTTTTTGTTGCCAGAAAACAAGATTTTGTTGCCAGGTAAAACAAAAAAGCTTCTAGTTATACCTGAAAAACAGAATAATACAAATGGCAGTGAAAAATGGCACACACAAAACAATAGGTTCAGTACCCTTGCACAAACATATTGGGAAATCACAAGTTTTCCGAGTTTTGGCTAGAAGAAGATTTAGTTTCTTTAATGAGCACCCTTTTTTGTTGCCAGAAAACAAGATTTTGTTGCCAGGTAAAACAAAAAAGCTTCTAGTTATACCTGAAAAACAGAATAATACAAATGGCAGTGAAAAATGGCACACACAAAACAATCAGGTTCAGTACCCTTGCACAAACATATTGGGAAATCACAAGTTTTCCGAGTTTTGGCTAGAAGAAGATTTAGTTTCTTTAATGAGCACCCTTTTTTGTTGCCAGAAAACAAGATTTTGTTGCCAGGTAAAACAAAAAGTGAAGCATGCACCAGCCGGGAATCGAACCCGGGTCTGTACCGTGGCAGGGTACTATTCTACCACTAGACCACTGGTGCCATTTGATGAGTTCTAATTCGAGAGGACAGGACTAATCATGGTTAGTAGGTCTGCCTCTTCGATTATAGGTTCTACAGAAATCAGTCTTTGTACACATTTTCCTTGCTGAGAATACTTGTTCAGCCACTAGTTCCTTGCCATCCTGCTCAATTTTCTCTCCCTGTTCAGTAGTGAAACATCTCATTGGTACTCTCGCTCTGTAGTGCCAAATTTCAGACCATCGTCCACTGGACTTGTAGTAAGAGAATCGCTAGCTGAATCTTGGTTACTCTGCACACGTGTCGGATGAAGGCGGCAAATCGGCCTCAATGAAAAACCAAGTTAAGCATGTGATCCATGGACCGGTGGGTGTTGTGTAAAAGCTTTGAGCTGTGAAGCAAAAACTTTGAGTGATCCAAAGCTTGAGATGTGTGTGATTAAGGAGGGAGATTTGTTGGTTCAACAAGTTCAAAAGATATGAAAATGTTCCTGCATTCCAGATCCGTTGTGGGTGGCATTTGTAGAACTGAATCATGCATAGTTTCCAAGAGAATCGGTTGCCACAAGGTAAAAAGTTGATGCAAAAAACAAAAAGATTTTGTGTAGTCTGTCAGACAACCTCTGAGACAGGTGAATCCAAGCCGTTAACCACACTCTGGCCCAGAGGTCAGAATGCAATCAACCAGACTGAAGTGCTTGCCTCCTTATTGATAAAGGATGCAGCGGTACGAGCCTATAGAACAGATCCTGTTCAAGTAAGGTCGTGCTACGTTCAGCTGCACCTCGCCTTATAAACTGGTTTGGCGTCGCCTAAACTAGCGAGGTGGGACTAATTGCAGCTGCATGCAGCAGCGCCTCACTTTCTCAGCGAGAGGCTGAGCGTGCGAGCATGGAACTGGAGGCACGCAGGCCATGGCCCAGTAGTTGTTGGGCAAGAGAATGATCAGAGCCCAGCCCATTTGAGGAATGTATTTTGCCTCACAAAAAAAAATCTGAGGAATGTATTTCTTGCCCTTTTCTTTCATTGCCTATTCATTTCGGTTACGTCAGCTGTGCGGATTTAACATGTACAATTATTCTGAACGATGCTGAATTCTTAACTTGTTCTCATTCATGGCAGCTGTTTTTCTTTCCTTTATCTTTTCATAAATTAAATTACAGCCGGTCATTACAGAAGTAGCTAGCAAGCACACTGCTTAGAGAGAAGATTTTTTTTCCTTTTTTTGCAACAGGTAAGGAGGACACCGGAGAGAAAAATGTGTGGTTGAATTAATTTTCGGAACATCAGAGAACATATGGATTTTGTAACTAGTATTGTTCTTCTCCCTGAATTGAGTAACAGGCTAACAGAACATATTTTGCCGTGACTGGTTTTCCAGTACAAATGCAAAACTGCCGTGATTTCTCGGCATCTATCTATCTAAAAAAAAGGAATTGATCTCACACTCTGACAGCTATCATCAGTCAGTCGCTACATACACATCAGCGAAGGCAACATAGTACC
Organism: Triticum aestivum; assembly: GCF_018294505.1. Classification (NCBI taxonomy): domain Eukaryota; kingdom Viridiplantae; phylum Streptophyta; class Magnoliopsida; order Poales; family Poaceae; genus Triticum; species Triticum aestivum. Next base: position 41,777,061 of record NC_057810.1, read on the forward strand.
TTGAGCTTGCATGGATCATCTGGCAATGACAAACGTCAACCTGAATGGTTCAGCTTGAATGTGAAGCAAGTGTGTGCATCTGTGCAGGTTGCTCCCAAAAACCGCTGACACAACAGGCGTCGATCGGTCATCCGACAAGGGGCTCGGCTCTATTCTTCTTCTGCAGAGTGTGTGTGTGCTTCTAGTTATACCTGAAAAACAGAATACATGTGACAGTGAAAAATGGTACAGACAATCAGGCTCAGCCCTAGAACAGCACACTGAGGAATCACAATTGTTTATTTAATCATCATCATTCTTTTGGCTGCCTGGACTGTTCTCCTTTTGTGTGGGATCCTCTTTTATCGATGTTACCGCATTTTATAGCTGTTAATTAATGGAGACACTGTTGTATTAACATGCCTTCTTTTGGTGTATGATGTGTTGATGTTTGACAAAATATTCCTAGGCTCTTTCTTTCTCCCAATCAGGGGAGACATCCTATATATGGAGAAAAGTAAGCAATTAGAGTTACCATGCTTTAAAAATATTTCTGCACTCTGCATAATGCTGATGCTGCTGTCCATACGCACCACACAGCAGGGGGAACAAGGGGTTCCACCGGATCACGCACAGCAGGTACGGATGCAGGACGCCGACAAGCTTGGAAGCATACACACTGTCATGTCCATACTCCATTGTGGCCTCATTCGTTTCCAGAGTGGCCTGAGTTGTTCTTCTTTGTTCTATAGAATCCTCATTTATCTACAAAGATAGTACTCACTCTGGACAGTGGAGATCTCTCGGATATTATTTCCAGTTGCCTCTGTCGGAGCAGTGAGCAGGCCTACTCCCAATTCAATGATCTCCAGCTCTTGGCTAATTCAGTACTTCGGTACTGATGATGACAGAGCAAGATCTCTGGACATATAAACTGAATTTTATACACCTGGATACTTTCCTACCTCGCAGGCATATAAAATTCCGTACTCTTGCAGTCATGAAACCCCTCCTGTTAAATGAAAAAAAACAAAAGCAAATCTTGCTGTCAAGGGAAGCATCAATTTTTCTTCTGGTCACCACTAATAGATTGACTGAATACAAGAGCAATCTTAGTCATGTGCCTTGCGTGGTCTTCAGACAGTTGAAACAAGGGTTCACCTCTGTTTCAATTGGCAGTTTGCAAAGTCATCCTAGTAAGTGAAACAAGGGTTCACCTCTGTGTCTGATATCGTCCATTCATGGATATCACTCAGAACTTGAAACTGCCTAGGGTAGCTAACACTAACTGAATCTACTTTGCAGATGATGTATAGTCCACACTGCCAAAAGGAATTCGGGAAAAGGCAAAAAAATTGGAAGCTAACACTAACTGAATCGAATTTGCAGATGATGTACAGATCACACCGCCAAAAGGAATTCGGGAAAAGGAAAAATATTCGGTAGCTACCACTAACTGAATCAAATTTGCAGATGATGTACAGATCACACTGCCAAAAGGAATTCGGTAAAAGTCAAAAAAATTGGTAGCTAACACTAACTGAATCAAATTTGCAGATGATTTACAGATCACATTGCCAAATGGAATTTGGAAAAAAAAGGCAAAAAATTTGGTAACTAACACTAACTGAATCTATTTTGCAGATGATGTCATGTTGCCAAAAGGAGCTGGGGAAAAATGCAAAAAGAAATGTTTTTGTCTGTCAGACAACCTCTAGGCTGGGGAAAATGCAAAAAGAAATGTTTTTGTCCGTCAGACAACCTCTAGGCCACCCTGTAGAGACAGAAGCCAATCCAGGAACGATCCTCTACAGCCATCGGATAACACCCATCAAGATTCATCCAAGCCGTTAATCACGCTCTGGCCCAGTGGTTAAGAATGCATCAACCAGACTGAAGTGCTTGCCTCCTTATTGGTAAAGGATGCAGCGGTACGAGCCTATAGAACAGATCCTGTTCAAGTAAGGTTGTGCTACCTTGAGCTAAGCCACGCCTTATAAACCACTCGTCTAAACTAGCGAGGTGGGACTAATTGAGTAGAGCAGGCACATGCAGCAGCGCCTCCTCACGCAGATCTTGGAAGGAGGGTTAGCAGCCCATGTAAGCAGTTTGGCCCGCGAAAGAATAGAGCCCAGCCCATCCCACCCGAGTGATGCTTTCGTTTCGTTTTTTTTCTTCTCCTTGTTGAGTTAGCTGCGGAGATTTTGAACCAGTTTAAATATCTAGCAAATTATGCATGCCCAATAACTTCAATATGTAATTTTTAGCAATGACCACTATTTTTAAATTAAAGTAGCAAACACTGCTAACTTAGAAAGAAGAGAAAAAATATGCGACAGACAAGAACAAAACTGGAGATAAAAATGGGCGTGGTGTGACTCCGGAACATCACACACAGAGCATACACTTGTCTGTTGAAGCACTTCGGTTGCATTTACAGTATCTTTTAGTTTTGTTCAGTCAGCTGTTCAAAAGTTTTCCAGAGGAAACATGACTTGCTCCAACTTTACTAACAAGTCAAGGAAGGTATAGCACGGCAATGTATCTTAAGTTCCGGAAGAAGAGAAAAGACATTGATCTAACACTCTCACCACCAGCATCAGTCAGTCGCTACAAAGGACATGTCGTGAATGAAGCTGGCACTTTCAGCTCGCCTGGTTCGTCGGGCAATGACGAACATCTACAACCTGAAAGACAACAGAATGTCGCTAGTTAAAGCCTTGCCTAACTGAGAATGTGAAGCAAGTGTGTGCATCTGTGCAGGTGGCTCCCAAACACCGCTGACAGAACTCGCGTCGATGATGAACCGGTCTATTCTTCCTCTGCAGAGTGTGCGTTGTTATACCTGAAAATCAGAAAACATATGACAGTGAAAAATGGTACTACAGACAGTCAGGCTCACTACTTTAGAACAACACATTGGAGAATCACAATTGTTGCATCTTTTGGCTAGAACAAGATTTAGTTTCTTTAAAGCATCATCCTTCTGGATGCCCAGACAGTTCTCCTTTGGGTTGGATCCTCATTGATCTACAATGATAATGCTGAAGAGTGAAGACCTCAGAAATTTGTCCAGATTGCTGATCCTCGTTAATATATTATATCAATGGTGACTTCACCTGGATGCACTGTCTCGCTGCTATGTCAAATTCTGTGTGGCAATCTTGTAAACTAATCTTGCTACCAAGAGACAGACTGAATACAAGAGCCTCTTCTTCCAGTAACCAGTTTGATCTGAGACATGATTTGTTGCATAATGGTTCGAGCTCTTAAGCAAAGCAAGCAATAATATTGTACAAGTACTTCTTTTTTTAATGGAGATCAGCACTCACCCCTGCCTCCTACTGCATTTGGAGTATTCAACAACCAAATGGTTCCCCATTTTACTCAGTTAGCGAGGGGATTAACCACATGACCCAAGAACAGCGTTGTGCCCGTCCTCTCCTCAACCACGGCAAACAAGAAGGGCCGATCCGCCACAAAATCCACAAAGTGCGGCGGCTCGCTTGGAAGCGCGCTGCCAGCCATGTCTGTGGCCGTGGCAGCAGCGGCCACGGTGCCTTGCTCGTCCACCTCGATGGTGGCCTTGTGGTGCACCCCGCCAATGGAGAGCCGCCCATCGCCACCGCTCACCATGCCTGAGAAGTCGCGCCTGTGAAAGCCCTTGTGACACCAAGCTTCCGCATGTCCGAGGAGGCCTCAAAGTCAGAGGTGAACTTGAACTTGGGGACCATGAACCGGCGTACTTCAACCTCCTCTTCTGGCGTGTGCTTCCTGATGAACTCCGGCGACGACACCGCCTTGTCGTAGAGATCGGAAAGGCTGAGACTGGCGCTGTCCGGGAGAAGGATAAGCATGTAGAATGCAGCGGAGCGGTCGCCGTCGTTCCTGTAGGGAAGCTTGAGGGCCCTGAAGCCCGAGTAGAGCGCGATGTACTGTGACCGGCCTGTCGTCATGGACGGCACGCGCACGGTGGTGCCGTCTGGGGTGTGGAACGGCGCGGTGAAGACGGCGAACGGCTCAGGCCACGCGCCTTTGAAGTAGAGCGCGTTGGCGAGGACGACGGTCGTGGACGAGTCGACGGAGCCGGGAGGGAGGATGTGCTGGATGCGCTGCTTCGTCGCGTCCGCCACGAAGGCGTTCACGCGCCGCCTCGCCTGCTTGGCCCCCGACACGAAGTCCACGGATTCCGCCGTGGCGGCGTACCGCGACGCGCCGGTGGCCGTGAACTCCGGCCTGAGCGCCCTCCTCCGGTCGACCCACACGCCGCAGGCGAAGGACGTCTGCTTTAGCCCGTTGAGTCTGCCGACAAGCTTGATCGCCGGCACGCGGTGCAGCTCGTCGAGCGACGCTGACCCGAGGAGCCCCAGGAGCTCCCTGCGCGTCTCGCCCCGCGCGCCGGCGGCCACCATCGCGAGCGCCGCGTGGATCGACAGCGGCGAGACGACGAAGTTGCGGCCCGTACCGGCCGCCGCACGGACGGCAGCCTCCCTGGCGAGACTCAGGCCCGACGCGTTCCCGGCCGCGTCGCTGACCACAGCTTTCTTCTCCTCAGAGTGGCCACCAGGACGAGGAGGCGCGTCGGCGAACAGAGTCGCGCAGAGGTGCCATGCGGCGAACAGGGCTAAGCAGAGGAGGACGGTCTTCCCGAAGCGCGACATCGGAATGGGCGTGGGTTTGTGGCAAGACGCAGACAGGATCACCGGCGATCTGACGAGGAAGACAGCCGGCGGCGGGCAGGTGGAGTCCCTCCGTGGAGCTGACGCGTGGGTTCGGTAGGTTAGGTTCACAATGGGCTGATGGGCTTCGAGTCCAGTTCCGGATGGGAGAGACTGGTGGAATACTGGGATGGAATACTGATATACTCCCTCCGTTCGAAATTACTTGTCATATAAATGGATGTATCTACGACTAAAATACATCTAGATACATTCATTTTTTGACAAGTAATTTCGAACGGAGGGAGTAATATTTTTCAAATAAGAAACCACTACAGTGGCAGGAGTATATTAATTGCACACGTATATTAGGTAGGATATAATTTGTGTATTTTCTTGAAGGGATATTATTTGTGTATTAATTATGTGATCAGCGGTGCTGATATTTGGAGCAATCTAGGTCCTTGCATTGACTTAGTTTCATGGCCGATATTAATTGAATTTGCCCCTTTGATCTATTTATATTGGTATATTAGCTATTGCTTTATTCTACCTCAAGAAAACTACTCTAGATGATTAGGGTTCAAGTACTTGGCCTACCTTTTGTCACCATGTGTGCTCTGGCACGATGTTGCTGGCTCGTGAATTAACAGAGACCAGGTCAGTGGCATTCAAAAAAAAAAAACAGAGACCGGGTCAGAAATAGCTACTAGGCGATGGCGGGGTCTTCATCAGGGACTGGGAAAGGGGGATGTGTGAAGGGTAGCAGTAAGCGTAAGGAGAAAGAAGACATGCAGGCAACGATGAAGAATATGCAGTTGAAGAATGGAGGACTTAACGACGTCTTTGTCCATGATGAGGAGATTAATAACAAGCTTGTGAAGGCTGCGAGATTGCTCTTAGTGGCTAGAGTAAACATGAGGCATCTATTTAGCATAGATGCTTTCAAGTAGTGCCATATCTAGGATTTCGCCACAACCCAGTCCAGCCTTGTTGGTACAGTGAACACTATAGCTACAGTGTGGTACTGTTTGCTACAGTCAACGAAGTGTTGACTCTCTACGCCCCAGGCCACGCCCTGGGCAGCCCGGGGTCTGCCTACGCCCCTGCTTTCAAGGGCACGATGAAATTCGCATGGAGGCTTGCGTGTGAGCCAGAGATACACTAGGTGGACGACAACTTGTTCATGATCCATGTGTTCTTCCTTGGCGAACGAAACAGGGTTATGCATCAAGGCCAGTGTATTTTCGCAGCTTGGTTCTCCTTATCAAATACTATGATGACAGAGTTAGGCCGGAATCGGTGAAGCTCTATCGAATCCAGGCGTGGGCACATATACAGAGCATCCTAGACCTATGTCTCACCTAGGTCATTGCGAACCAGCTACCATGAATGACAGTGCAGGTCCAGAGCATTGAGATGAATCCGATTTAGGTGTTTAGGGGGAGAGGGGGGGCTGAATGTGAATGTGTTGAAATTCCAGAACATTTTTATAATTTGTACAAAAATATTTGAAAACAATAGCATTTTTTGGTAATTCAAGATATTTCAAATTTTAAAACAGGTTCTAAAATGTATAATAAAGTTCAAAAGGGAACAAAATGAAATTAACGGAAAAAGAAAAAAATAGAATAGAAAAAAAATACGCTGAGGCCTTGCCCAACCTGGCGACGGCATCGCTTCCATCGGGCCACCTAAACATTCGCCGATTTGAATTTTTTTTAAATGAATGTTTATGAATTTTAAAAAATTACGGGCTTTATAAAACTTTTAAAAGTTGAAAAGAGTTCCTAGATATGGAAAAAACTTCATGAATTTAAAAACAAAGTTTGCGAATTTAAGAAAATGTTTACGAATTTAAATGGAAAAAATTTGGAGCAGGGCGTTCGGGTTGGGCGGAAGGTTCCTTCTCAGAGTACCTTTGTTCGACATCGTTCAAATGGACCAAATTTTTCCTAGGGAGTTGTATCACCATTCCAAGGCACCATGCCAACTTTTTGTGATTTTGATAATTCTTCATTTTCAAATAATGTTCATGCTTTCAAAATTAATTTGGAATTTAAAAAATAATCCTGTATTTAAAGTTTTTCTACACAAATAAAAAAATCTTCGAGGAAATTCAAAATAATTTGGTTTCAATTTTTTCCCATATTTTCTGAATTTGCTTGATATTTCAATTTTGGTAGTGTTTTTCAAAAAAGTATGTGTTCATTTTTTTTGCTCTTTTGAAATATGTTCGTATGACATTCTGAGCAATTTTGAAAGACACGAACAAATTTTTGACATATTTGTACAATTTTGTTTAAAATGTGAATATTTGTACTTTATGTACAAAATTTTAAAAAGCGAACGCAAAAGAAAAGGAAACAAATAAAGGAAAAAAGAAAAGAAATAGTGATAAAAGGACCGATTCAACAATGGGTTGGCCCAGCCGAAAGCAAAAAAAAAAAAATACACAGAAGCATTAGGATGTCCTAGTTGGTTAGTGTGGTCCTCCTTAGACCAAGAGGTCTTCAGTTTGATTGACATTAATTGCATGCTTTTTATCTTTTAAAAAGAAAGTGAAAACAGCCGAGGGCGTCGTGAGGAAAAAACAAGGGCGCCGCGTATCGGCGCGGGTGAAAAGACCATACTACCCTTTATTATATAGGAGTATAGAGACATCTCAACCGTCAATGTGTTTAGGGGGGTATACCGAAGCAAAACTGAGTGTGAAGTTTGTCTAACTGAAACTGAAGAGTCGAATACTAAACCACTGCATAGTAATAACAGTTTTATTGCAGGATTTGATGCGAAAAGTCCATTCTGCACCCGAGCTCATATGCTCCCGCATGAACAGTAAAATAAAAAAAAATCAAAAAATTCCAAATTTTTTTTGAGACAAACATTGACAAAAGTTCTAAGTGCCTGCAAAAATTCGTCATGAAATCACATTCCTAGAAGGCGTGGCAAAAAAAACAAATTCAGTGCTTCAAAATGCGTTTGAAAGTAGCTTTTTCAGAGTACTTTTTTTGTTTTTTTTGCCACGCCTTCTAGAAATGTGATTTTCACGACGAATTTTTGCAGGCACTTAGAACTTTTGTCAATGTTTCACTCAAAAAAAATTTGGAATTTTTTGAATTTTTTTCGATTTTACTGTTCATGCGGGAGCATATGAGCTCGGGTGCAGATTAGCCGCGTCCGATTTGATGTCCATCCTATCCTTTCTTTTACCAACGGAGTACATATCTATTTTACCATGCCGGTGTAAGATTTTGGGATGTCAAGGATGAAGAATAACACTTTCGTTTCCTCCAAGTCCACAGCTGGAACAGGAATATCTTTGTATCTTTTCATGCATTTGTTTCGCTACGTTTGGCTCATGTGTGATGCGATACTCCAATCATCGAGAATCATTTTTCTTGATTCATCCGGACCCGTTCTGTTCGACGAATGTGGATATTGCCTCTTACATTTTCCTTGTACAGCTGGTGTGCATCTTTTGTAAATAACCTATCGTGACTGTATCTTCGGTTGGCCTACAGTCGGAGTGGATGGCATATTTTGCGCTGATAGAAGATTGAATGCTCCAACTAAAAATAGAAAGATGGAATGCTGGCATCAGGTGCGACGTCTACAGTTTTGGAGCGATCCTCTGGGAATTAATTAGCAACGTTGCGTGTGCCATGGAGCGGGCTGAATCCAATGCAAGTCGTCGGAGTAGTTGGGTTTCAGAGCAAACGGCTAGACATTCCCAAATAGGTCGACCCAATGGTGGCTAGCATTACTATCTTTATGTTGGGACAAGTAAGATGACAAATCATTCTTCAAATAATATGCTGCTTTTCTCAATTTTTATTTTCTCTTTCTTTCTGCCACTTACCTCACTGGTAAGGACCTCGACGATCTTTGGTGCAGCGATCCACGCAAACGACCATCCTTCTCCCAGCTCCTGTCGCCGCTCAAGAAGTTACATCGGTTACTTGTTACGACAGAAGGCCTCTGACAGTATACCAGACAAATATCTGGATAAAACGCAAAAAAGAAGAAAAATACAAGTATTTGTGCTTTTAAGTGGACCAATTTTTTCATGTTGAAGCCCGTGGGAGATGCATTCAAGATCTCTGCAGCATGGATGCGTGTATGGACCAAGGTTCTGCACATCCTTTTGTGAAAATTGTAAGAATTATTTGCAGCAGTGCGAAGGTGGTGCTGAAGAGTGCGTGGTGTGTTAGTTCCAACTTCCAACTGAAGAAGATGTGGCGCAACAGGAAGTGTTCTATGCCATGGTAAATAAGTTTTCAACTGTGTACTGGAAACAGAAAATGGGAAGGAAAAAAGGGAGCCAATAGTTTTTTATATCTGCAGGAAGTTGCAAGCTAGGTAAATATTTACCACATGCAGTCTTGTATATCATGTATACAGATGTTATTTGGCATCTCTATGAATGCATATTAATACTTGATCATCTCCTCTTTTATCAACATTGCCTGATTTTATAGCTTTTAACGGAGATACTGTCATATTACCATGCCTTCTTTTGGTGTGACAAAATATTCCTAGACTCTTTTTTTTCAATCAGAGGTGACATTCCATATATGGAGAAAAGTAAATAATTAGAATTGCCATGCTCTCAAAATATACCTGGACTCTGCATAATGCTGATGCTGCTGTGTGAGAGAGCTGATTACTGATTGCTTGATTGTTTGAGTCACTAGAAGTGGCCTATTCGTTCCCAGCAGTAGCCAGAGCTGTTCTCCTTTGTGCTATGGGTTCCTCATTTACCTACAAAGATAGTACAGAAGAGTGAAGACTTCAGATATTTTATTTCCAATTGCCTCTGTCTGAGCAGTGAGCAGGCCTGCTCCCAGTTCAATGATCTCCACCTTGGCTAATTTTGTGCTCATCTTTTTATATATTAATTCTGTAATGATGACAGAGCAAGATCTCTGGATATATAAACTGAATTTCGTTCACCTGGATACTCTTCTACCTTGCACGGCGATCATGAAACCCTCCTTCTAAATGAAACAAGGAAATCTTGCTGTCAAAGGAAGCATATTTTTTTCTACCGGCCACTGCTAAGTGACTGGCTGAATACAGTCGAAACAAGGCTTCACCTCCGATTCAGTTAGCAGTTTGCAAATTCCTCCTAATTGTGCCCTGGCACTAATCCAGGACATGCTCTTTTGGATAATGTTTCAAACTCTTAAGCAAGCAATCGATAATCTCTTTTTATGGAGATCGTTTGGGTTAACAGGACACGAGTGACCACATCATCAAAGAATTACTTCAAAAATGTTGGAAATTGTAGAAAGATGAGCTGAACTTAGCTTTCCATAGAGCTCTCTTTCTGAATCGTCAAAGATCATTTGGGTTAAGAAAGATAGTCTCTTTCTGAATTGCCAGACTCATGTAAAACCTATATGGAATTCTGTACATACTTTATTTGTCGAATATCATCCATTTTGTGGATTCCATTAACTGAATCTAGTTTGCAGAAGATGTACAGATCATATTGCCAAAAAGAGCAAGTTAAAATGTTGTTTACAGTCTGAACCTAATTTGCAGATGATGTATGGATCATATTGTCAGAAAGAGCAAGGCAAAAAATGTTTTTGTAGTCTGTCAGACAACCTCTGAGCCACCCTGCACCAGTATGAACTGTAACAGGAACGATCCTCTACAGCCGTCGGATGGCACCCATCAGGTGAATTCCAGGCCATTAATCACGCTCTGGCCAAGAGGTTAGAATGCATCAACCAGACTGAAGTGCTTGCCTCCTTATTGGTAAAGGATGCAGCGGTACGAGCCTATAGAACAGATCCTGTTCAAGTAAGGTCGTGCTACAACAAGCCGCTCCTCACCTTATAAACTGGTTTAGCGTTGCCTAAACTAGCGAGGTGGGACTAATTAGAGAGCAGCCAGTGCAGTGCTGCGCTTCCTGGGGCAGAGCATGGAAGAAGTGTTTGTGGCCCATGTAGCGGGGCACTAGAATGAGCAAGGCCCAGCCCCATCAGAGAAACGTTCAGCTGTGCAGATTTTGAACTAGTTTAAATATCTGGCAAATGCTGCATAGCATGTACTTTTAATACTCCCTCCAATCGGAATTGTATAGAAGTTGCGTCAATTTATTCAGATCGGAGGGAGTACATATAATTTCGAACAATGCTTATTCCAACTTTCCTTTTCATGACAGCCTAGTTCTTTTTTTTGTTTTCTTTAGCTTTTATGCCAAATGAAAGTACAGCCGGCCATTACTAAAGTAGCAGACACACTGCTAGGTTAGAAAGAAGCGATAGAGAATGCAACAGACAAGAAGAAAACCGGAGAGAAAAATGAGTGTGGTGTAACTCCAGAGCATCTGAGACAGAACACAAACGTGTCGTTGAAGTACCTTTGTTGCATTTACAATATCAATTTGTTTTGTCGACTCACCTGTTCAAAAGTACTCCAGTTCACTGGCTAGAACAAGATTTAGTTTCTTTAATCAGCATCCTGCTTGTTGCCTGAACTGTTCCACGTTCGTGTTGGATCATCATTGAGCAAGGCCCAGCCCCATCTTTAAGCAAAGCAAGCAATAATCTTAGCTTTTTTAATGGAGATCAGCACTTACTCCTGCCTCCTCGAATTAGGACATTTCTGTTACCAGGACAGGAGTGACCAAATTTTCCAAGGATGACCAATGTTCAAATATACTATTCAACAGCCAAAGGATTCCACATTTTACTCAGTTAGCAAGAGGATTAACCACATGACCAAGGAACAACGTTGTGCCCGTCCTCTCCTCAACCACGGCAAATAAGAAGGGCCGATCCGCCACAAAATCCACCAGATGCGGTGGTTCCCTGCGAAGCGCGCTACCATACATGACTATGGCCGTGGCAGCAGCGGCCATGGTGCCTTGCTCGTCCACCTCGATGGTGGCCTTATGGAGCACCCCACCGATGGAGAGCCGCCCATCCCCACCGCTCACCATGCCTGAGAAGTCACCGCCTGCGAAAGCCCTGGTGACACCAAGCTTCTGCATGTCCAAGGACGCATCAAATTCAGACGTGAACTTGAACTTGGGCACCATGAATTACCCCACTGGAACTTCCTCTTCCGGCGTGTGCTTCCTTATGAACTCTGGCATCGACACCGCCTTGTCATAGAGATCCGTGAGGCTGAGAATGCCGCTGTCCGGGAGAAGGATAAGCATGTAGAATGCAGCAGCTTGCCGATCGCCGTCGGTCCTGTAGGGCAGTTTGAGGGCCCTGAAGCCCGGGTAGAGAGCGATGTACTGTGACCGGCCTGTCGTCATAGATGGCACGCCCACGGTGGTGCCGCCTGGGATGTGGAACGGCGCGGTGAAGACGTCGAACGGTCGACGCCACGCTCCTTTGAAGTAGAGCGCGTTGGCGAGGACGACCTCCGTGGACGAGTGGACGGAGCCGGGAGGGAGTATGTCATGGATGCGCTGGTTCGTCGCGTCCGCCACAAAGGCGTTCACGCGCCGCCTCGCCAGCTCGGCCCCCGACACAAAGTCCACAGATTCTGCCGTGGCGGCGTACCGCGACGCGCCGGTGGCCGTGAACTCTGGCCTGAGCGCCCGCCTCTGGTCGACCCACACGCCGCAGGCGAAGGACGTCTGCGTCAGGCCGTTGAGCCTGCCCACAAGCTTGATCGCCGGCGAGCGGTGCAGCTCGTCGAGCGACGCTGACCCGAGGAAACCCAGGAGCTCCCTGCGCGTGTCGCCTCGCGCGCCGGCGGTCACCATCGCGAGCGCCGCATGGATGGACAGCGGCGAGATGACGAAGTTGCGCCCCGCTCCGGCCGCCTCCCGGACGCCGGCCTCCCTGGCGAGAGGCAGGCCGGACGCTTTCCCGGCCGCGTCGCTCGCTACCGGTGCCTCCTCCGCAGGGTCGCCACCAGGACCAGGAGGCACGTCGGCGAACAGGGTCGAGCAGAAGTGCCATGCGGCGAATAGGGCCAAGCAGAGGAGGACGGCCTTCCCGAAGCGCGACATCGTCGGAGTCGCCGTGGGTTCGTGGTAAGATTCGGATAGGATCACACTGGTTGAGCGCCGGAGATGGTGCCGGCGGCGGAGCTGAGCCCCTACCCTGGAACTGGAAGCTCTCGCGTGTGCGTTAGGGTTAGGTGAACAATGTACTGGGCTTCGAACCCAGCCAGCCTGCAAAGCTGGCTAGACGGGCCGGGAGAGCTGGGCTGGCACGAAACGACACGGGCTAAACGGCTGTGCCAGGGCCGTACCTGGGCCTGAAGGCTGGACACACGTCGATCGCCAAATTGACGAGCCACGAGCCTGGAACACGGATCTGCTCCGCCCCTTTTACACTTAAATACTCATTCGGATGAGATATAATAAAAGTACTCCTGTAGTTTATCTATCAAAGACAAAAGTGTTATAATTTTCCCATTAATTGTTGTCGCTTTTGCTTGTGTAAGAAATCCCTCAGTGGGTGGCTTAGCTGCGAATCCGTTTCGCCTAAGTTCGTAAAAAAAAATTCTGCCGAGTGACGAGCAAGCCTCTCACTCGGAGACTTAGCTGCGAATCCGTTTCGCCTAAGTATTTAAAATCCTACTGAGTGGAGAGCAAACCTCCCACTCGGGGGCTTAGCTGCGAATCCGTTTCGCCTAAGTATTTAAAATCCTGCCGAGTGGAGAGCAAACCTCCCACTCGGGGGGCTTAGCTGCAGTCCAGTACTCGTCTAAGTGTTTAAAAATCCTACCGAGTGGAGAGCAAAACCCCCCACTCGAGGGCTTAGCTGCAGTTCAGTACTCGCCTAAGTGTTTAAAAATCCAATCGAGTGGAAAGCAGACCTCCCACTCGGGGGCTTAGCCGCAGTCCAGTACTCGCCTAAGTGTTTAAAAATCCTACCGAGTGGAGAGCAGACCTCCCACTCGGAGGCTTAGCTGCAGTCCAGCACTCGCCTAAGTATGAAATTCGTTCCGGTCCGCAAGGACGACAAGGTGCAGGTCGACTGCTACCTTCTCCTCCGAGCTACGGCACAAATACAATGAGAAACAATAAAATTCCACCTAGTGGTGAGTCCGCCTCACACTCGGGGG
>NC_057810.1:41791143-41804711 GCF_018294505.1 Triticum aestivum
AGCTGCAGCCCAGTGCTCGCCTAAGTGTTAAAAATCCTACCGAGTGAAGAGCAGACCTTCCACTCGGGAGCTTAGCTGCAGTCCAGTACTCGCCTAAGTATTTAAAAATCCTACCGAGTGGAGAGCAGACCTCCCACTCGGGGGCTTAGCTGCAGCCCAGTGCTCGCCTAAGTTTGAAATCCATTTCGATTCACAAGGACGACGAGGTGCAGGTCGACAGCCGCCCTCACCTTCCGAGCTTCGCCTCAAGTACAATGTGCGCTCCACAAGGGCGACGAGGTGCAGGTCGACTGATACCTTCTCCTTCCGAGCTTCACCTCAAATACAATATGCACTCCACAAGGGCGACGAGGTGCAGGTCGACTGATACCTTCTCCTTCTGAGCTTCGCCACAAATACAATGTGCGCTATGTCCCGACCCGCAAGGATGCAGGTCGACTGCAACCTGTACTCCAACCTGCAAGAGTACGTCAACAGTACTAAAATTTATACCGAGTGAAGGGCAGTGTTCACTCGAAAGCAGATGCAAACATATTCAACGGTAAAACCAAGTTCGGATAGCATCCTACGGATCCAGAAGTGCTCAGGCATCGAGCCTGTTAAAGTCTATCGGTTAGAAAAACCACTCGGCATTCCGAGGCAAATTTAAGGCATCAAGCATAGAAGTTTTTTACTCCTCCTGCGGAGGACTGGAAGGCGCAACGAACTCGTCCAGGTCGATTCCATGTGCGATCCGAGTGGCAGCAGCAATGAAGGTCTCCATGAAAGATCGGAAGACATGCTTCTTGGTATTGGCCACCTTGAGAGACGCCAGCTTGTCCTCTCGCGCGTCCTTGCAGTGAACACGGACCAGAGACAGAGCAACGTCGGCACCACACCTGGCAGAAGACTTCTTCCATTCTTGTACTCGACTTGGAACTTCGTTCAGTCGAGTCATCAGAGACTCAAGGTCGTTCCGAAGTGTTTCTCCTGGCCAGAGTGCTGTGCCGATACGCGATGTTGCAACCTTCACTCTCGCAAGATAGTCGACCACAGCAGCAACACGAGACTCGAGACGGAGCACGTTCATGGCGGCTTCATCCTTCACAGGAGAGTTGATGGGATCCAAGCCAGTCTCCACTCGACTAGTCTCCTTTTCAAAGTTTTGGCAGAATTCTGAGGATACGATCCAAGGATAAGCTAACGTTCCTACAATAAGTCAGTGATTACCAGTTGGATATAAGGGGTTACCTTCGAGCATGAGGAATAACTTCTTGGCGAGCCCTCCCAGATAAGCCTCTAAGTCATTCTTCTTTCCCACCAGTTCGCTAGCCTTGTTACTCAGGGCTATCTTGTCATTCTTCAGTCGGCTGACCTCCTTGTTGGCCGCGTCGAGAGCAGCTTTCAGATTGGTATTCTCCTCTTCAAGTTTGCTGATTGAAGCCAACTTTTCTTCTGCGAGTTTCGTCTTGTCCGAAGCTGCTTTCTGCGCCTCGGCGAGGTCAAGGTCCTTCTTCTTCAGAGCACCCCTTAGTTTATCTGCAAAATGATAGTCAGATCAGACTCAGGAATGGACAAAAAATAAGGGCAGTCATCAAGGTTCTCACCAAACATACCTTTTGCCTCCTCCTTCGCCTTCGTGAAGTTCTCCTGGACAAGCTTCAGATCAAGTTCGAGCTAGATATGCTTGTTCTCCAACTCAGTATAACGAGCCACAAGCTCGCAAGATTTTTGCGAAAGATCAGTCGACAGACATCAAAGACAGGTCACTTCTGAGTGACTAAGAGAAAAATCGTAGCATTTCTAAGACTACAACCGAATCAAAATATTCTACTATAGTCTCGGGGACTACACCCAGTGGGTGCACTCAGCGTGCCCCCACTGGTTCTACCGGCTCGGATCGATCAGTCGACCGAAAGAGACAAAAAGGTTATGATCATAAATCATAGCTAACTGCCAACAGTTAGACACAGTTTCAAAAAAAAAGAGCGAAGTATTCTTCAGACCATAGCCGACTACCAGCAGTCGACCACGGTCTCAGGGACTACATCCAGTGGGTGCACTCAGCGTGCCCCCACTGGTTCCATGATTCCATTCGACCAGATCGAGTGAAGAAAGTAAAAGAGAAAAAAGTTCAAGACATAAAGACTACAGTCGACTGCCAGCAGTCCACCGTAGTCTCGGGGACTACACCCAGTGGGTGCACTCAGCGTGCCCCCACTAATCCAGACATTTCAATCGACACACCCAGTGGGTGTATGACAAATACTAAGATTTTCAGAAAGAAAAATTGTCAGGTATCATATCCTAACAGAACAGGCGGTGGTCAACTAACCTGGACATTGCTCTGAAGAGCTGAACTTGCATCATAAGCTGCTTGGCTGGCGTCTCGGATCGCCTTCACCTGCTCCATCATGACCCCCGCCTGGCGTATGGCTTCCTTGGCAGCACCTGCTTGGTCCTCTGGGACGTGGTGTGTGGACAAGAGGGAAGGTGGATCAGCACTCGACGACGAAGGGCAGACACTCGTCAACGGCACCGCAAAGGACACGGTAGCCCGAGCAACGTTGCCTCCCTCCGGAACCAATGTCTCAGGTGCTGACGCAACCTGAGCAGTCTTGCCAGCAGACGCTTTCCTGTTCCTCCTTTGCCTCAGTGGCTCCTCATCGTCATCGTTAGGGAGATCAATGATAATGCTAGGTGGAGCTACAGAAAAGGTTCAAAGTTAAAAATGAAGACCCGATCGACCGAAAGTGAAACTGCACAGATCATACCAGGATTGGAAGTGGCAGCATCCTCCATTTCTTGATCTTCATGCCTGGCTGAGGTCTCAGAAGTAGCAGCACTGCGATTGCAGAAATCAGTCGGTCAGTGATCGGGTCGACCAAGAATATATCCATGTTGAAAGAGAAAACATGAGTTATGCCATTACCCAGAAACAGTCGGAATCTCCATCCTCATCTTTGGTAGGGCCTTCGCCGGTTTTGACGATGCCGCTCGGGGTTGCTTCGACGCTTTCTCAGTCGGCACCGGAGAAGTCGTCCGAGGACGTTTGGTCGACTGCCCAGCGGGCACGGCTCCCTTGCCACGCTCGACTGCAGGATCATGGGCGAGCTTGGACCGTCTTTCAGTACGAGGAGGCTCGACTACCTCCTCCTCTTCCTCATCAGAGCCAGCATCTTCTTCACCCTCGTCGTCGTCTGACTTCACTCCTCCTGGCTTTCACCTCCACTTCCTTCTTCTTCTTCGGTCCGTTCTTGCGCCCCGTTGGGCATTGAGTACATCTCGGTAGTGATCTGGAAGACAACAAACAAGACAAAAGTCAGTCGACTGAATTGCAGCAAAGCGGAATGAAGAAAACAAAGTCACAGTCAGAGAAATGTGGTCAGACCTTGTCTGGTTCGTAGGACTGGTCGAGTGGCGGGATCCTCCTGGCTCCACGAGAATTATCTTTGTTCCCTGTGATGGCGGTCATCCACCTCTCCAGAGTGGCATCGTCGACCTCCTCCGGGTGCACCCGAGTGGTGTCCTCAATACCAGAGTACAACCACATCGGATGGCCCCGATATTGAAGTGGCTGAATGCGCCGTCGAAGAAAAACCTCTAGAAGATCCATGCCCGTCACTCCGTCGCGAATGAGCTGGACCACGTGCTCCACCAACATCCTAACCTGAGCCTTCTCCTCCGGAAGCACCTTTAGAGAAGATGGCTTGTTCACTCGGTCCATGGAGAACGGGGGAGGCTAGTCGACTGCCCTGGCGTCGACTGGTCTTGATAGTAGAACCAGGTCGACTGCCACCCTCGAACTGACTCGGGAAGGGTCATGGCTGGAAAGGCACTCTTACTCCTCATCTGAACTCCAAGACCCCCACACATCTAGATTGCTTGGGTTCTCTCGTCACTCGGGCTAGCCTTTTTCACCGTCTGAGAGCCACAGGTGAAAATGTGTTTTCGCACAAAGACACAAAAGCGGCGAGGTAGGCAATGGAGTTGGGTGTGAAGTGATGGAGTTGTGCCCCAAAGAAGTTCAGAAACCCCCGAAAGAAAAGATTTGGCGGCAAAGAAAAACCGCGATCTACATGGGTGGCTAAGAGGACACACTCACCCTCCTGAGGCTGCGTTTGCCACTCCTTCCCCGGAAGCCTTGCCGACCCATGGGGGATCAGTCCTTCGTTGGCCAGGTCGTCGAGGTCCTTCTGGATGATGGTCGAGCGGATCCAGTCTCCCTGGATCCAGCCTTGCGGCAGGCCGGACCGCGACGAAGATCCGCCCCGACTAGTCGCTCTCCCCTTCGCCTTCGCCGTCGCCTTCTTCGCCCGCTCCAAAGCCGCTGTCTTTTCCTTCACCATCGTCGCCGGTGAGGTGCGCAAGGAGCAGCAGGGCGGAGGTGGAAGCGAGCGCAGCGAGCGAGTTCGAGGAAGAGGGAGAGGGGAATGAGGGCGCACTGTTCGAAAAAACCCCGTCCGGCGCCTTATATGAAGTCTCTTCCGAGTGGCTGACTGGTAGGCCCAGACGATCCTGTCAAATCCCGCAACAGGCGCGCGCGCGATACGTGGCGAAAAAGATGGCGCGGAGATCGAGGCGTCTTTGCCTTATCCCATCCGAGTACCGCGGCCTCCTCCGCTTCGCGCGCTTCCCGAAGTTCGGATCCCGTCAAATCCGCGAATAGCAAAGCAACCTGTCAGACAGCAGATTTCCTCCGATTCGTCGCCCGAAAATCTCCAAGTTCGTAAAGTTCACTCGGCAGATGCAAAGAATGGATCAAGGCGACTGAAAGGGAAGTTAACGCCATCACTAAAAAGTCATTGGTCCAGAGTAAGACACTCTCGCAGCACGAAAAGCAGGTCGGAAGAATTCTCAACTCCTTCCTCACTGAAACCTCGATCCATTCGGGGGCTAATGATGAAGCCATGTACCTAGGGTAGGGTCATGGACCTGTCCAAGGTACCCTCCCCAAGGACATCTCTAGAAGAAACTGTCTTTCAATCGACCTAGAAGAATTCCACTCGACGGACTCAAAGACACTCGACCGTGAAGACTCACTCGACCACCAGGAGATCTAGGGTCACTCTGCATCCAAACGGTCTGTTATTAAATAGTCTTTATGACCATGATATCACTTTATGTAAGACGTTACCAGTAACGCCAGGCCTTTATGTACATTGAACCCTCCGCTGCGTGGGCTGGCTGGGGTCCTAGCACACTCTATATAAGCCACCCCCTCCACAGGCAGAAGGGTTCGCACCCCTGTAACTCACACGCATATAATCCAGTCGACCGCCTCCGAGCACCGAGACGTATGACTGTTACTTCCTCCGAGAAGGGCCTGAACTCGTAAAACTCTTGCGTGTACAACTACTCCATAGCTAGGATCTTGCCTCTCCTTTAGTACCCCCTACACTACTGTCAGAATTAGAATCACGACAAATACTACAAGGTACAGAAGGAGCACATTTTAATAGATGCGCTAAGACCTCTAGGACAAAAGGTTGTAAATCTTGATGATCAGCACTGTTAATTTATTAATTAAATATTTTTAAATAAATAATAATTCGATGCACACGGTTACCCACGCGAGCCATCGTGCTGTTAATTAACAATCCATGACCCATCTTGAAGTTCTAACAAGTACTGTATGGATTCCTCTGTATGAGACTCTTATCCTTCCCGGCCGTCAAGCTTTCTAGTCCAGATCCGCTGCATTCCACACCCTCTGCCACTTGTCTTCCACCTCCTGCAGCTGCAGGTTTGTGCGAGGTGGAGCTGCTCCTGGAGGCGACGAGCGGGAGGAAAGAGATAAGCTGCCGGTCTCGACTCTCGAGCAAAGCCGCCGGCTGGTCGCTCCCCTACTCGGCCAGATCCGCTCCATGCCCTTCATTCCTGCATACAGGTTCGTTCCATACAAATCATATCAACTCCTCTGCTTTACGACCTGCACAGGATTTCTTCTTCTTTTCATTGGTCGCAACTGGCAAGTCGTTTCATTTTTCACTTGTATTTTTGGTTAGGGAAAGTCTGCACTGGTTTGTATGGGAAAGTTGACCCTTCCTGCTCTGAAAGATGTGACCACTATTTTTCACTGTCGTGTACATCGATAATCAGTGACCTATACACAGTCAAAGTGCAGCTGTTTTATCTCTAATTTGTCAACTAGTTGTCATAATTACTAGATCTCAATCAATGCCTCAGACTAGTTTATTTTTAAAAGTTTATTTTTGGATTTTTTGAAAAGGGCCTCAGACTAGTTACAGTGGGGGCTCCTTGAATCTCCAATCATAAATCCATCTCCGGCACTTCTGTAATCCACGAGCTCGGCATCTGCTTCCCCAACAACCGCGCGCATCTTCCACACCCCTCACCGGTACTGCCTCCAAGAGACATTACCTGTAGGCTACATAGCGTCGCTGTCCCCTGGTTGTTTGGGCGGCGGGGGAGAGGAAGATGCGGCTGGCATGGTCGCGCCGGATTCCATCGGCATTTGCTGCTGGTTCTTGGCGCTCTCGTTGTCAGGTGGCTGGCGCTAGGGACGAGGTGAAGGTCTAAAAAGTTTAACATTTAACACTAAAATATAAGTTGCATTCTTTCCTTTTCCTATTTTGTACTCCCTCCATATCAAAATATAAGACGTTTTTTGACACTGTTATAGACTCTAAAAATGTCTTACTAAAAGTTACAGTGGTAGTACAAGTTATCCTCTCTTAACCATGCGAAATATTTTCTGTGTTATTAGAGAGCTAAGCTAGTCAATCCTAGCACTAGCAGGAGATATAAAATACCATGGCATTGGCGACCAATTTCGAACACACAAGTGTGACCACAAGGGAGTTTAAACTCGAGTTCTTGGAACAGATTACAGATAATTTTTCTAAGGAGCGCATCATTGGTAGGGGTGGTTATGGAGTAGTTTACAAGGTATACTCATATACTTATTACTTAGATCTTGTACTCCCTCCGTTCGGAATTACTTGTTGCAGAAATGGATGTATCTAGACGTATTTTAGTTCTAGATACATCCATTTTTAAGACAAGTAATTCTGAACGGAGGAAGTAATTTCAAGTGATACTATCGTACATAGCTGCAAGGAGTCAGTGTATTTTTGTAACAGGGAATACTGGAAAATGGGGAAGAGGTTGCTCTCAAGAAGCTCCATAGAATTGGGGCCCCAGATGACGTTCAATTTATGAATGAATTTAATAACCTTATGAGGGCTCAACATCCAAATATTACCCGGCTGGTTGGCTACTGCTATGATGTGAGACCTCAACGCCTCAAATACAAAGATAAATATATTATTTCCTTTGTGGAAGAAAGAGTTCTCTGCTTCGAATATTTGCAGGGTGGAAGCCTTGACCAGCATATTTCTGGTATGAAGCTACTCCACGTAGACTGTTATTTTGCATGAAAAAGAAAAATGATCCATAAAATATGTACTTCTTGGATATCCCATAATCTACGCCTTGGTAATACACTGCATGTTTACTTCTGTAGATGAATCGTGCATACTTGATTGGCACACATGTTTCAAAATTATCAAGGGAGTTTGCCTGGGTTTGAATTACCTTCATAATGGGTCCAAAGATCCTATTTACCATCTTGATTTGAAGCCTGCTAATATATTGTTGGACCAGAACATGGTCCCAAAAATTGGAGATTTTGGTTTGTCAAGGCTCTTCCCTTCAGCACAAACCTGTATTGCAAGCAAAATTATAGGAACACTGTAAGTGGATACCTCATGATAAATAATCAATTTCTATTTTACAATTATAGAAATAATTGTATTGCGTATATATCATGCAGTGGATACATGCCACCAGAATATATTGAGAGAAAGAAAATAACATCAAAGTATGATGTATTCAGTCTGGGTGTTATCATCATACGGATAATAGCAGGACATGAGGGCTACTCCAAATGCGCACATACGCCTTTGCAAGAATTTCTTGAGCATGTATGGAAGATGTCTTGTAGCATGAACAAAAATTCTTTTTCACAAATATAATAATGTCCACATGTTGAGCCTTACTTACCCATGCCACGTTATGCCATTGTGTTCCAACTTTGCAGGTACATGAAAACTGGGGAAAACGACTACAGACAACAATGCCACCACATACATCAGATCAAATTCAAACATGCATCGAAATAGCACTAAGATGTGTGGAGGTTGATCGTGAGAAAAGGCCAACTATAGCCGAGATTGTCGGTGAACTAAACAAGGTTGGTACTGACCAAAGTCCACTGCAGGGCAGGCATAACCAAACATCATCCTCTGCATATGCATCCTCTAATTAGCAACTAACTTCCTACTCATCCGAAAGTGTGATAATGGTCCCATCTGCTTGTAAAATAGATGATGGCTTAAACATGGATATAATATCCAACATGAAACTGTGGGCACTACTTTTCTGGGAGTATGTTAGTTAGTTTTCTAAATGTGTTAAGGATATATTTTTATGAAAATGTAGTGATGTTATTTCCATGGTTCCACCGGCAATCTTCTATATATAGTTACTAGATACACCCCCCTCCCCCTCCCCCCATGATGTTCCAATTCCCAACTAATATTAATTTATTAATTTTGACCTTGTAGGGAATGTGCACGTTGGATCTGTTAAATCACAAATTATTGTTCTAAGATGAAAAAGCATCTTTTTCATTGATGGGTTACTATATAACTGTCAGTACATGTATTTAAAAAAGCCCCGCTTTAGAGAAATGTCAACATCATTGCAATAACTTGTGGACATATAATATAGTTTTTAAATAGGCCACCAATTGTTTCACGCATGTTCCAACCAACCACTAATCAAAGAAGCGTGGTTTGAGTATGTCCCAAAAAACGAAATGTTGTTTAGCCGAACTAACAAGCTTATTAGAGAGTAAATTCAATTTTGTACACAACTGACAAGAGGCCTCTATAAAAGAAGAATTGAACTTCTTGTTGCAGGTCTCCGACTTCCAAAGCAAGCCTGCCTTAAACCAAAACACACTGTCAGGTAAACATCTCGACTAAACCTATAAATATGATTCACGCAAAATGAATAGATTTAATGGGGATGATGTGGCTGAATGTGGAATAGTTTGTGGGATTATGATGTGGCTGAACATGGAGGCAAGAACAAATCGCCATTGAGGGGCAACTATATAATATGTCAAGGTTAATTTGTATTGTGTATTAGGGAGTATAAGTTTTACAGTTTTTTCCTTTTAAAAAGACTAGCACATATGCTCGTGCGTTGCATTGGGACATAAAATAGTATGCATTTAAAGTTAATGAAAATTATATGTGCCAGCAAAACCCTGTGTGCACGAAAAAAGAACATTTAGCTTCTTGGTTTCACCGCGTGTGAAGGAATCAATCCGCTATTTTTTCATTCATTGATCGAGTGCATTTAAGAGTTTTGTTACGTTATCGAACCCCACAGAAGGCCCATGAGTTATTCAGTCTACTTTTCCTTTCAATCCTTTCAATCGAGGGGATTTTGAGGTATGAATTTTCTGAATATCCTAGGAAACATGAAAAATAAATTAAATTCTGAACAGTTTTTTCAAAATCATGTACACTTTTGGAAAACGCGAACAAAATATGAAAGGGAACATCATTTAAAATTTACAAACATTTTTTGAAAACACCAAAAACATGAACATTATTTGAATTTGTGAACACTTTCTTTAAACGGGAACATGTGTTGAAAATTCATAAGGTTTTTAGAAAATGTGTACTCCCTCCATTCCATAATGTAGTGCGCCTGTGCTTTCCGATATCCAAGTTTGACCATAAATTTAACCAATGAGACCAACTGCGGCGGAGACAAAAAAATATATCGCTGAATTCATATCAAAAATACGAATTCAGTGGTATAATTGTTGTTCCCGCTGCAGTCGGTCTCGGTAGTTAAATTTATGGTCAAATTTGAATCTCGGAAAGCGGGGGGCGCACTACATTATGGAATAGAGGGAGTATCTTTTACACAAGAACATTATTTTAAATTTTTTAATTTTTACCAAAATATGAATATTTTTTGAATTTGGAGCATTTTTTGAAATGTCATATTTTTAGAAATCTCGAATAATTTTCAATTTTTTTGGAAGAAAAAGGTAATTTTTTGCAAGTTCTGAATATTTTTTGAAAGAGAAGCAAATTTTTTTGCAAGTTCTGAATATTTTTTAGTTGTGAAATTTTACCAAAATATGAATATTTTTTGAATGTTTTTTATTATGAACATTTTTTGAGAATTGTTAATTTATGAATTAATTTAAAAATAAACTTAGTAGGAAAAAAGAGATAGAGAAAGAAGATTAAAAATAGAAGTAAAACATAGAAACAAAGAAAAATGGGCCCGCCAATTATATTGGTTGTCCTATGCGAGACTGCAACTATATGTCGCCCTGTGCGGAAAATAGAATTTTCCCATCTGAGTCGGCAAATAAATAAGTGGATTGGCTTCGCTGGGCCACAGCGCGTGACCCACATACGAAAATTATTTTTCTAGCAAACAAACGCATAAGAATTTAGTACCACCTCGGATAGAAAAAAATATATTTTCGACGGTGAATGGATGAAAAAATTGGCGTTAGATACCTTGCTTTATTAGTAGGTATAGATATAGGTATAGTTATAGATATGAATATAGACTAAATTTGTAAGATGGGTTTGCATAAAGCTCTATGAACTTGTACTTCAAAGTTTACATACCAGGCAGCCAATATTCCTTAATAATTACGAGTAGAAAGGATCCTCCACACTTTCCTATTTTAATACCTAGTAGTATATGAATTTGGAGTTTTAATCTAACCACTTGTGCGATGCTTCCTTGTTTCATTACTGGATGGCAGAGTGCCGAGGCGGAACGCCCCTGTTGCCATTCCACGCTTGGTCTACTGAAGACGAGGTCCATGTCACCGTTGGCGTGTTGTCCCCTTTGGAACCACAAACCCGACATGGACATCCTTTACGTCGGCGTTGGCTATCGTCGTCGTGGCGGCGTGACCTAGCTAGACTAGCATTAGCACTAGCAGTCATAGTAGGCGTATTAGCAGGAGTACGAGCATGGATATCAGTGATCGTTGAATCAGGCCCCGTCGTCTACATAGTAGCGGGGGTTGGTTGTGGCATTTTGTCAGTGCTCGCACGTATAGTAGTGGGTGCACTGTTCGGTTTCATTATGAATGAACCCATACTCATCTGTATCCGACGTATGTTTAGCAGGTGAAGTGGATGCTTGGCTGCAAGGAGTAGTGCCCCATGCCGTACTTTATTGTTCCCAAATCAAAGTTACATTATCGATTGTATCTGAAAGAAGAAAGCTATGGGGTCTCCACATCCGTTACTGGAAAATTCGGTTTTTGCCTAGTGTTGGCGTCTTTGCCGAGTGCATTTCATTGGACACTGGTTAAATAAGAACTTTGCCCAGTGTCATGGACAAAATACACGGCAAAAAAGTAAAACTCGACAAACAGGTGCTTTACCGAGTGCTACACTTGGCAAACGGTTTTATTCGTTGTGCTGCCCTATTCTGGCTGCCGAGGTTGCATACGATCTCATATGAAAATGATCCAAAAATCAAAGTTGTTCATTTGATGGGGTATGCCGAGAAGGTGCTCAAGCGCGCCGGCATGAGCGGTTGCAATGCCTGCAACATGCCAATGACACTGTTCCTAACACTGCTTTGGCGCATTAATCTGGGTCATGATTTTGTGGATAAGGTTTCAAACTCTTAAGCAAGCAATCAATACTCCTTTTTATGGAGGTCATTTGGGTTACCAGGACGGCAGGACACAAGAGACCACATGCTTCTTCAAAGGGTTAGAGCATCTACAGCCGGGTCTCTTACACCTGTCTCAAACGTCGGGGCTGGCCGTCCGGTCAGTGATTGGTCACAAAAAATCGACCCAACCGGACCTTTCAAACTGTGGACAAACGCCCGGTCTAACCGACACCCCTCATATCCAGCCCAAATATAAGGCGGCCCGGGCACGTCCGGGGCATCCGCCTGACAGGCCCGGCCCACCATAGACACCTGACAGCCCCAGGCCTGGCCCACCATGCCATGGGACGGAGCTGGACACCGACGAAGACGCGCATCTCCTCGTCTAGGTGTACCGCCGCTCCCTCATGACAGCATAGACGGAAGCTCGCCGCCGCCGACAAAAGAACGCGGGCGCTCTGGCTAGCTATTGAGCAGTCGGAGCGCGAGGCGAAGGAGGCAGCGGCGAAGAAGGCTCGGGTGGTAAGGCTGAAGCGGGAGCAGGACAGGGCGGTCCGTTAGATGAAGGGGCTCATCATCCTATGGACTCCGACTCTGACGGCGGCCACAGCTGCAGCTCGTCGTCCGACGACCAAGACCCTCCACTAGCCGCAGATGCCAACAATTGCGCCGGTGACCAGAAGGGCAAAGGACCGGCGAGGAAGTGGTGATTCCGGCTCCCCTCCTCCTCAATGTTTATATCGTTTTAGTTGTAGAAGTTTAAGAACTTGTCCGTGGGCGAACTATGATCTTTTGGATGTGGTGAAGTATGTTATGTTCGTTTGCAGCCGATCTTGTGTTCCTTTGCAGATTCATTTTGTTTTCTGTCATTTGATCACGTATGATAGATCAACATGTGCCTGGGTAGCTTGGATATAAGGCGCCGGATATGAGATATGCGGATGCGAATGGAAAATATGAGGGGTGCCCGGTCAGTGCCGCGGACGCGCCCGAACGTGTCCGCCAACGTTTGAGGGGCCGGATTTGCCAAGTCCGGCTGTAGATGCTCTTAATCTGCAGCTGCAGGTAAGTGTTGAAAGGTGAGCTCAACCTAGTCTTCCATACAGCATTTGGATTACGAACTTCATGTAACACAGATGTATGTAAAATAACTGGTGTGTGAAGAAATAGGTATTCAGGTCCAATGTAGCAGTTGGGTACGAGAATGAACAGAGCCCCGCCCATGTGCGGAATGTATAGTCTTGCGCTTCTATCTTGTTGTTTTTGTTTTTTCATTTTCTTGCAACAGCCGTTGAGATTTCAAACCAGTTTAATGTCTGGCAAATGCTGCAGCCTGTCATTTTAATACACACATTACAATTTTTAACAATGCTTATCTAACTTTTTTTTCATCGCACCTAGTTTTTTTTCTTTAGCTTTTACTAGTACAAATACCCATGCATTGCACCGAGCGATAAAAGGGGCACAATCTGCTTCATGTGTCATTATGCATCATTTTTTATATCCAATTTTAATAAACATCAATAATAAGGTTAAACATGGAAAATTCCTTAACTTTGATAAAAGTTAATGTTTTCATGCTGCTTCAGCTCATCAACCATGCTACACTCTCCAACTTCAGTATCAACACCGGTAGAAAACAACCCATTTGTCCCGGTTCATAAGGCCCATTTGTCCCAGTTCCCGAACCGAGACTAAAGGGTCGGTACTAAAGCCCAATACCTTTAGTCCCGGTTCGCCCAGGAACCGAGACAGATGGGGCTCCACGTGGCCGCTGTGGCTTGCCCAGGCAGGAGGGCCTTTTGTCCCGGTCGGTGCCACCAACGGGGACCAAAAGGCTTCCACGCGTCAACAGTTCAGGGGTTGGGTTTTTTGTTTTT
>NC_057810.1:41804958-41820159 GCF_018294505.1 Triticum aestivum
TTAGGGGTTTCATATATTGTGTTAGCTAACTAACGGAGAGAAGTGTCCTCTCTTATCTCCGTGCTTGGTCGACGCTACGTACTACAGGTATACAGAGGACTCGACACGCTAGCTAGCTAGCTAGTAAGCAAATGAAGGAAACCATTAAGTACAGAAAATTGTCATGAACATATACAGAGAGAAGTGATCGACCTCTCCTTCTCCGAGAGATTGGTCGAATAACAAATTTTCGTATATCAGTTCGATGCTACTAGCTACATATATACAATATAAGATCTATTACAATCCTTAAAAGTCTGAAGTCAAGTGCTACATGGTATTCTCCAGCTTTGTTGATGACGTGGTCAAGAAAGAATCCCGTCAATTCCTATTGAATTGCTTTTATGCGATCATGTGGTAGGAGCTCATCCCGCACCTGCTAGATCTAAATCGAAGAAGAGGGTCAATACATGTGTATGAATGAAACTCAACAAAAATGATGGTAATAAAATACAATTGTGAATATTTTTGCTTACGCACTTGATATTGTTTTTCAGTGTAGCCCCACTTATTCTTGGCCGTCTCGTTGTAGATCAACTCGCAAACGTAGTATCAACAGAAATTATTTCCTTGTTCCTGCCACAAGCACTTTACAAGAAATAGAGGTCAATCAAACTGATAAGCAAGCATGCTAAATGCTATTGATAAAACTAGCTACAATCAATGGGAGATGCGCGGAACTAGGTAGTAGTACTTACTTTCGGTTGTTTAAATGTCAGCTCGGTCGACAGTCCCGGAGAAATTGCAGTGAACTTTTTCCAAACTCTGCCAGACAAAGAAAATAATTACTTGATATCAGGAAATGAACAAAGTTGCCGATATGGTGCGACAATGATGGATTGAACTTACTTTTGGAGCATTCCAGTCATGTCCGCATAGTCCTTGGGATCTTTTCGTCTCGAGCCTAAGACGGTTACTTCTTCCTTCTCAAGCTTAATCACTAGGAGAATAAAGTGGAAGCTGCGCACGCATGCACAACTCCTTAGTTACATGACTATAGCCTCGAGTAATAAGGGAAACCGTATATGCACAAGACAGTAACACTCACCTGAAGTTGTAAGGAAAGAGTATTTTATCTTTTGTTTGATTTTTGAGCAATGATCTGAGCAAGTTGTCGTCGGTCTCTTCGGCTTTTTTGACCATGCATTCATGTATGACATTTGGGTTAATGAACCCAATGTCATAGATTTGTGCTTTTCTGCATTCGACGATCTTCAATCTGCATAATATAGTGAGGATAATTATATATACATGAAATGAAAGAGCTGAGCTATATATATATATTACTTATAGACAGTAGCAAGCCACAAAGTGATTTGTTGAGGGCCTTTTGATTGTAAAACTGAAAAACTCGTCAAAATCAACAGTTAACCGTTCTTGGCCAATGAAGTCATTGTCCTCTTTAATCAGCAGTGACAAAGCATCCTTTCCAGACTCTCTGCAGGTTTTCATGTACCAGTCATGGAATCTTCGCATCATCGTTGTTAGAGCAAGAGTATCTTTGACGAGAGGCTTCCCGTAATGGTATTTGAATTCCTCCACCTCCATTGTTTCAAATTCAAAATCGTCGGGCAAGTAATCATCAATAGTGAAACCGGGCAGCAGCGGCAGATTTGCGACGATATCACTAGACACCTTGAGCTTGAGGAATGATTGATTCTCATGTTCTCCGAGCTGGGGAATTTTCTTCCCACTTCTTTGTTCTTTTAACCTTTTATCAGTTGAAGTAGTTCCCGACTGGCGCGCTTCTTGCACTATCTTTTTAAGACAGCGGAGATGGTTGTTATCCGACGAATGCGGTGGTGCTCGCTTCAGGGCATTGAGAGTGCGCTTCGCTTTCACCAGATCTATCTTCTCCTCCGGAGGTGGATGTTTCTCAACTCTTTTCGTTTCAAAGAAGTCATTCACTTGGGTTTGAACGATGTACTCATTTTCCTCCATGGTCATCTCGTATGGTAACTTGTCTAGAGTCTTGAGAGACGATGGACCGTATCTATATTGCCTCCTGCCTCTGGCTGTACTGCTAGACGCCGGAGCAGCCGGAGTGGCTGCGGCTGTCTTCTTTCATTGCTTAAGAGGCGGAGCAGCCAGAGGCGGACTGCTACGACGCACCGGAGCAGCCGGAGCGGCGGCGTCTGTGTTCCGTCGTCGCTTACAAGGTGGCGAAGGAGGAGGCGGGCTGCTCGGACGCGCTAGAGCAAGCGGAGAAGGAGGCGGAGTACTGCCGCTGTCACGCACCGGAGTAGGAGGCGGAGTGCCCTGATCACTCGCCGGAGGAGGAGGAGGAGACGGAGTGCCTAGCTGACTCGCCGGAGCCCTGAAGTTCAAAAGGTTGATGTGCTCCTTCCGCCATAGACACAGAGTCTTCATAGCAAGACCCAGCTGAGTCTCCCCATCACCTGTAGGGTGCTCAAGATGGAGCTCCTCAAATCCCTCCATTATTTTGTCCACCATCACAACAGCATAGCCTTGTGGAATCGGACGGCAGTAAAAAGTTGCTCTGGGTGAAGGAGGGTACACAGAGCCGACAGCCGCCTTGACTTTGAGTTGAAGCCATTGCGTCATAAGGTGGCACTGGTGTCAAACCGTGATAAAATCCATGGGGTAGCTAGGACCCATCAAGTCAGGCTGCTGAACAAGCTCAGTGGAAGCCACGCTAATGAGAATGTTCAAAGCCCAGCCCATGTGAGGAATTATTTATGATCTTCTTTTTTTTTGCGAATTTCAATTATTTATGATCTCGTACCCCTCCAAAAAAATTATTTATGATCTCGTTGTCCTTTTTCCATTTTTGTTGCATGAGCTGAGGAGACTGGAGATATTGAAGCAGTTTAATATCTACTGCTGCATGGCCTATACTTTCCATTTATATGTACGAAAATGGTAAATTCTTACCTTTTTTTCAGTGACACCTACTCTTTTTTTCTTTTCCAAATTAAATTGCAGTCGGCCACTAGAGGTAGCAGACTACACACTGCCAGATTGGAGACATCACACAGAGACAGAGCATACACTTGTTTGGTATGGTACTTTGGTGGCATTTACAACATCTTTCCAAGCAAAGGAAAGTCTTGTTCTGAATTCCGCGGCTGGATTGCCATTCATAACGGGACTCTCTACACAACATTTCTCAAAGTCAAAGGTGCAGAGTTCCAGGCATAGTGTCGGTCTATGGACTCTACTGTTGTCGAATTATCGGTCTTTTATCTTTCTACTTATCAGACTATTGGTGTTTGGCTGTGTGCATCCTAGTTATGCAGAGGCCGGGTGATACTCTTAATGCTTTGTATCATTTTGATGCTACATTTTTGAGATAATAAAAGCGCCCTTTATCGAAAAAAGGTGCAGAGTTCCATCTTTTTTTTTATTTGGCTACTACTAAGCACTGAGAGACAGACTGAATACAAGCGCCATGTTGCTAAGGACAGTAGAAGCAAGGGAACACCTCTGTTTCAGCTGCCAGTTTGCTAAGTACTCCCAATTATGCCCTGGCATTAATCTTGTATACGATTGTTTTGATATCTTTCAAACACTTAAGCAAGCAATCAATAAGCCTTCTTTTTCTTGGAGAGCAACACCCACTCTTTTGGCCTGGAGCAAGGTTTACCAGGAATTACCACATCTTCAGAAGATTACTTTACGGATGCAGGAATTACCACATCTTCAGACTTCCACACAACATTTGGGTTGCTAGCTTCATGTTACACAGATCTTTGTAAAATAATTTCGGTTTGTGAGAAATATTTATTCAGGTCTAAAGAAGATGAGTCCTGCAGAAATCAGTCTCTACATATTTATTTAGTCGCGAGTTTCATGCCGTCTGGGTCAATTTCCTTTCCCGGGTCAGTAGTGAGATTATCTCACTGCTACCCTCACTGTCCATCAGTTGTAGTCAATTACCTTGGGCTCTAGAACACTAACTGGATCTTGTTTACTTCCCACACATGGATGCCGTGTGACCCGTCATCTCGGATGAAGGGCAAAAACATAAATTGTAGTCTGATCAAGGAGAAAGGGTTTTCAGAGAGTTGCAAAAGCAAAAAAGAATTGTTGTAGTCTGTCAGACAACCTCTGAGCCACCCTGAACTAGTGTGACCCAGGCAGGTACGATCCTCTACAGCCATCGGATGGCTCCCATCAGGAGAATCCTGGCCGTTAATCACGCTCTGGCGCAGAGGTTAGAATGCATCAACCAGACAAATCTCCCTGCCCTGCCCTGCCCTGGCCGTTAATCACGCTCTGGCGCAGAGCTTGAAGTTGAACCTGCCCTGCCCTGCCCTGCTTTGGGTACTCAACAAGCAGACTCTGGCGATCTAATTTCTGCAAAGTAGAGTAGTTGGCTGGAACTCGAAACGATCAAGCAGCAAGAAACAAACACACGAACGCACGTCTCTTTCTTGTATTTCTGTCAATCACATGCTCGTAAGCTGCGAAACTCACGCATTTTCTGTTGATGCTTTTCCACTTGTTGGCAAGAAAGAAAGAAAACAAGGTAAGGTAAAACGGCAGATGAGCAAATCATCAAAACAAAACAGATGCATCCATCCATCCATGAAACCAATTATAAAGGACGGAAGGAAAAAGGCACGCATGGAGAAATCAGACAGGAATCAAGATTACATATCACGCTTGGGAGGGGCCAGCTAAGATCAAACCAAATCAATCCGTCGATGGGAGGATGCATAAATAAATCAATAAATAGGCGCAAGGATTACGATGAAGGAAGGGCGGGAACGGATTAGTACACCGACCTGGACTGGATCGCACGGATGAGGGACGAACTCAACTCCTTGCCTTGCTTGCCACCGCTTTGTCTGCTCGGCTCTGCTCGGAGGATGACTGGTGGAACTGGGAGAAAGACGAACTCTAGGTCCTCTCTTCTCCTCGTCGCGGGCTCCTTCTGCTGGACGTTCCCTCAGCTCCTCTCCTCGCCATCGCCCAAGACCCAAGTCCTAAGTCACACGCGTACCCCGCACGCGGATGGATGGCTATTACTGGTATATATAGGAGAAGAAGAGGAGCCGGCGGTGCCACGGATCAGTGACGTGGCGCTGGCCAGACCCTTGATGGCTGGATGGTGGGCATCCCAAGGGCATTTAGTGACGTGATGATGATGATAATAACACACAGCCATTTCCAAGAAACAGAATAATTAAGTGGCACGGTCCGCTTTTACAGTGGCCTGTAGCCGAGTTCAAGTCCCTCCAAGTCAGACGAGTTTGTAAAAAAAAGTCAATTTCCAGGTCAATCCAATTATTCTGATTTATTTGGGGATGTACAAATAGTCAATATTCAAGCCAGTCCAGTTATTCTAGTTTCTTCAAGGATGCCAAAAAAAGTCAAGCTCATTGGTTCTAGAGTTTGTTATTTATATTTCTAAAATGTTCAAGCATTCTTTGATGTTGATCGGTCTAGGCAGTCCCTGTTCTCTCATTTCACAAGAATAACAAGTATATGCTAGTTAGCATTCACAAGCAAATGTATCTGGTAACCTATAGATCCATGGGCTTGGAGCCTCGAAAAGTACAAATTAATTGTGTGATCAACAAGTCCTCTACATCATCAACTAGAAACATTTTGGTTTCATCACATCTTCAAAGACATACAATCCGAGCCATACACATACATGTAATGCAGTGGTGTTTTAACAATCTCGATAGACATTAAATAGACTGGCCAGCGATATTGTACCAACCAGAACACTGAGGCCAACGATCAAACGATTGGATTCGAGGTGCACCCAAGTACCTAAGTGTGGGATACGCATGGTAAGCAAATGGTAGCTCCATCAGCAGACCTACACATGACCAATGAGCTCGACCACGCGGCGGTTGTTCCTGTGGATGAACAACTTTGCTCCCAAGCGGCCAATGGTCCCGTCGAACGGTCGTTCAACTTGTTGAGCCTGTCCAACTTTCACTCGTTTGATCACCATCAAGATATATTCCATCCTTGCGCTTCGGGGTTGCTCTCCACGCCGGTGGTAAATTGGGGCCGGGAACATCGGGGTGGCTGCTCATGATCACCAAGACTGCATCAAGGATCACAGGAAACATATCAAGACTAGAGACCAACAAAACAACAACTCTTTACTGTGGATTCGAAGCAGTACATACACGCGGCCCTGCCATGGAGGTTCCATACTGCTTGTAGAGGAAAACGTCGAGCTTCATGCTGACACTCTTGTCGACGCTGAGCTTCTTCTCCAGCACACAATCTGAGCCATATAGTCATACAACAAGACAACCACATGAGCAATACACATAGGGAAACCAATTATATATGTATCTCACCCTGCAAACTAATTTACTGTTACTTGTACAAATATTCACGCTATATATATGCATCTCTCCCTGCAAACTAATTAACTGATACTCCATTTCAAGAAAACTAATTGATACGGAGTCCTTGTACAAATATTCAGTATGTGAAGTTAGCACAGTTTTGTTCATGATCCAAACCAAAACTAAACACAAGTTATTGCTCTGTTTGTTTTTCAGGCAAAGATAAGAGCTGGATCATGGTTCAGACTGTAACCTACTCAAGTTATTGTCATCGGAGTACAGATAAGTAGCAGGACAACGATGCTGCATTAACAGCTTCAGTTAAATATATTATTTTATTTATTTATTTCTTTGCATCGCCACCTGTATCCGTATCCAGCAATACTAAAGTTCCAAATGCTAATCTCAAGATGACAAGTCTCACCTATGGCACCAACATGCTTCAATAAATAGATTTCACTATGAATATCATAAGCATGGCATAAGTATCATGAGTATGGCATAAACGGATGAATCTCAAGGGACAACAAAATTGTACTGTAGTGATATCATGGCATTAGTATCACGAGTCACAAAACAGAGCCGCTGAGTGAGACCAATAAATCCTAGGATATCAACTGCTTGCCTTGCTTGCGACTGCTTTGCTTGCTCTGCCCGGAGGGTGACTGGTGGAACGGGGACAAAGAGGAAAGGGCAGAAGTTGGAAGACAGACTCTCAGGTCAGGCCCTCTCTTCTCCTCGCCGCCCCCTCTGGTGGTCCTCTCGTTTCCTTGCCGCGGGCTCCATCCGCTGGATGTCCCATCAGCTCCTCTACTCGCCAGGAGCTATATATGCATAGGAACCTACCAAGTAGTAGTAGCAGTAGAGATTCATCCATCCAAGCCTGTAGTGTCCATCACTTGTTCCATGTTAAAAGCTAGCAAGATGGCAGGACTGCAACCGGCAATCCGAAAATCAATCAAGCATTCAAAATGGATGAATGCTGGTGAATTAGATACAAACATACATACGTAGAATTATCCATATAGAATAGAGAGGTAGTATGAATTAGGGCTATGCACCAAGCAGCTTGGCGTTGAGTGGCGATGCTTAGGCAGGACGGAGCGTAGAAGAGTTATCGAGCATAGCAAAACAGCTGTGTACCGTCAGTCATAGCTCTGAAGAAAGAAATAACCAACAGGGTCAGCTGTTTATTTATTCGGAGTTGAGAGTTGAGCAAATTATTTATTCTGTAACTAGCAGACATAGATTTATTCTATAACTAGCAAACATAGTACAAGAAAGAAACAACCTACTTAGCTAGTAGGTGACCATGAGCAGGAGCAAACATGATACTATGAATAAACTAGAACCAAAGCAGACAGGAAGGATCTCAAATGGGAGGCACAGATATCACCCAATCACCCTAGGAAAATTGAACTACACAAGAAGAAGCTAATAGGGGTCATGGGAGTCATGGAAAAAAATTTGAACTACAGAGGGAGGGAGAGAGATGGTACATCATATCTAGTTTTAGTGAGGCTCAATACACCTTAAAAAGTATTGCATATTCATGGAAGAAATTGAAACCGAAAAGGGATGAATGCTCCGATTTTAAACAAATTTAGTACAGCTAAAACTGCACGTACATACAAACTGAGCCAAAGTGCTTTAGTACTGTTGCACGTACAAAGTGAAACGAAACTTGATGTGTACAATCCATGTCAGTGAACCAAAGTGTTTTTGTACACACACAGTTTGCTCCAGTTTCAGTTTTGGAAAGGAACCAAAAGGTGCAAAAGGAGGAGGAAGCAACAGTCCATGTCACTGCAAAAGGTGCAATATCCAAAATTACAAGTCAACAGTCAATACATGCTCAGCTTTCAAGAAAGTTAATGCACATTTACATGCTCATTTAGCAAACAAACAAATTGTATCAACTTAATAATTAGTCATGCAAAGGGGCAATATCCAAAACTGCACGCCAGGAACCTAGATGATCCACTTGACAACAGGAGCAGGTATGCATGATCAATATTCACTTAAGACTCCAGCCTTCCATGAAACTGGACAATATAAATTCATACTTACAAAGTTAGTCGTGCAAGGGTCTTTTGGATCCAAAGAAACTTGCACATCAGAAAACTACATGAACTGTCAACATGATCAATATATATGTTGAATTGTTGATCAATCTACTAGTCACGCAAAGTTTGACATATCAGAATATGGTTTTTAGGACAGTACAACACCGTAAAAGAATCACTTTTACAAGATAATGAAGAAGAGACTGGAGTTTGCTTGCCTGGCCGATGAAACCGTGGCAATGATCACAAATGAGCGCCAGGATCCAGCCGACAGAGAGCATGGTCTTCCTCTTATGCATGCCAAAAACAGCTCTAACTTGCCCTACAGGATCGCCAGTTCCCTACACAAGCATGGACAAGGGAAGTTAAGCAACCAAGCATCCAGAATTAATATAACCCAGTTGCATCCTCAGATATCCTAGCTAACTTGCACACCCAGTCAAGGCTACAAAAATGTGAACCGAGAGTACACCACACCATGCAATGGCAACAAAATATAGGTTGCTTCATTTGACTCACCTCTCTGGGCATGAGTGATCTTAGGACGATCCTGGCAGAAAAAAAGAAGAAAGGGGGCCATTAGTTGCTCCAGTCCAAAGCAGTAAACAAGCAGTACTAGTCTTTCCCCATGCAAAGAAACCAAGCAAGGCCTAGAGCTGATTTAGCTATCTGTATACATCCAAAGGTAGCCTTTCAAGAACTAGACAGTCTAAGACTGAACATGAAGTGCTTGAAACATGCTACTGCCATATGATTCATTGATGTGGAATAATAGAAATAGCCGATCGATCGGTCACACCAGACTAAGTGGCAGAGCTCATCTTGCATGTATTAAAAATCAGAAGATAGACCATCAACACAACAATGACAGATTGACAAGGCTCTTTTTACAGTCCTAAGTCGCACGCGTACCCCGCACGCGGATAGATGGCTATTACTGGTATATATAGGAGAAGAAGAGGAGCCGGCGGTGCCACGGATCAGTGACGTGGCGCTGGCCAGACCCTTGATGGCTGGATGGTGGGCATCCCAAGGGCATTTAGTGACGTGATGATGATGATAATAACACACAGCCATTTCCAAGAAACAGAATGATTAAGTGGCACGGTCCGCTTTTACAGTGGCCTGTAGCCGAGTTCAAGTCCCTCCAAGTCAGACGAGTTTGTAAAAAAAAGTCAATTTCCAGGTCAATCCAATTATTCTGATTTATTTGGGGATGTACAAATAGTCAATATTCAAGCCAGTCCAGTTATTCTAGTTTCTTCAAGGATGCCAAAAAAAGTCAAGCTCATTGGTTCTAGAGTTTGTTATTTATATTTCTAAAATGTTCAAGCATTCTTTGATGTTGATCGGTCTAGGCAGTCCCTGTTCTCTCATTTCACAAGAATAACAAGTATATGCTAGTTAGCATTCACAAGCAAATGTATCTGGTAACCTATAGATCCATGGGCTTGGAGCCTCGAAAAGTACAAATTAATTGTGTGATCAACAAGTCCTCTACATCATCAACTAGAAACATTTTGGTTTCATCACATCTTCAAAGACATACAATCCGAGCCATACACATACATGTAATGCAGTGGTGTTTTAACAATCTCGATAGACATTAAATAGACTGGCCAGCGATATTGTACCAACCAGAACACTGAGGCCAACGATCAAACGATTGGATTCGAGGTGCACCCAAGTACCTAAGTGTGGGATACGCATGGTAAGCAAATGGTAGCTCCATCAGCAGACCTACACATGACCAATGAGCTCGACCACGCGGCGGTTGTTCCTGTGGATGAACAACTTTGCTCCCAAGCGGCCAATGGTCCCGTCGAACGGTCGTTCAACTTGTTGAGCCTGTCCAACTTTCACTCGTTTGATCACCATCAAGATATATTCCATCCTTGCGCTTCGGGGTTGCTCTCCACGCCGGTGGTAAATTGGGGCCGGGAACATCGGGGTGGCTGCTCATGATCACCAAGACTGCATCAAGGATCACAGGAAACATATCAAGACTAGAGACCAACAAAACAACAACTCTTTACTGTGGATTCGAAGCAGTACATACACGCGGCCCTGCCATGGAGGTTCCATACTGCTTGTAGAGAAAGACGTCGAGCTTCATGCTGACACTCTTGTCGACGCTGAGCTTCTTCTCCAGCACACAATCTGAGCCATATAGTCATACAACAAGACAACCACATGAGCAATACACATAGGGAAACCAATTATATATGTATCTCACCCTGCAAACTAATTTACTGTTACTTGTACAAATATTCACGCTATATATATGCATCTCTCCCTGCAAACTAATTAACTGATACTCCATTTCAAGAAAACTAATTGATACGGAGTCCTTGTACAAATATTCAGTATGTGAAGTTAGCACAGTTTTGTTCATGATCCAAACCAAAACTAAACACAAGTTATTGCTCTGTTTGTTTTTCAGGCAAAGATAAGAGCTGGATCATGGTTCAGACTGTAACCTACTCAAGTTATTGTCATCGGAGTACAGGTAAGTAGCAGGACAACGATGCTGCATTAACAACTTCGGTTAAATATATTATTTTATTTATTTATTTCTTTGCATCGCCACCTGTATCCGTATCCAGCAATACTAAAGTTCCAAATGCTAATCTCAAGATGACAAGTCTCACCTATGGCACCAACATGCTTCAATAAATAGATTTCACTATGAATATCATAAGCATGGCATAAGTATCATGAGTATGGCATAAACGGATGAATCTCAAGGGACAACAAAATTGTACTGTAGTGATATCATGGCATTAGTATCACGAGTCACAAAACAGAGCCGCTGAGTGAGACCAATAAATCCTAGGATATCAACTGCTTGCCTTGCTTGCGACTGCTTTGCTTGCTCTGCCCGGAGGGTGACTGGTGGAACGGGGACAAAGAGGAAAGGGCAGAAGTTGGAAGACAGACTCTCAGGTCAGGCCCTCTCTTCTCCTCGCCGCCCCCTCTGGTGGTCCTCTCGTTTCCTTGCCGCGGGCTCCATCCGCTGGATGTCCCATCAGCTCCTCTACTCGCCAGGAGCTATATATGCATAGGAACCTACCAAGTAGTAGTAGCAGTAGAGATTCATCCATCCAAGCCTGTAGTGTCCATCACTTGTTCCATGTTAAAAGCTAGCAAGATGGCAGGACTGCAACCGGCAATCCGAAAATCAATCAAGCATTCAAAATGGATGAATGCTGGTGAATTAGATACAAACATACATACGTAGAATTATCCATATAGAATAGAGAGGTAGTATGAATTAGGGCTATGCACCAAGCAGCTTGGCGTTGAGTGGCGATGCTTAGGCAGGACGGAGCGTAGAAGAGTTATCGAGCATAGCAAAACAGCTGTGTACCGTCAGTCATAGCTCTGAAGAAAGAAATAA
This sequence comes from Triticum aestivum, assembly GCF_018294505.1. Lineage (NCBI taxonomy): Eukaryota > Viridiplantae > Streptophyta > Magnoliopsida > Poales > Poaceae > Triticum > Triticum aestivum. The sequence continues at coordinate 41,816,748 of NC_057810.1, forward strand.
CCAACATGGTCAGCTGTTTATTTATTCGGAGTTGAGAGTTGAGCAAATTATTTATTCTGTAACTAGCAGACATAGATTTATTCTATAACTAGCAAACATAGTACAAGAAAGAAACAACCTACTTAGCTAGTAGGTGACCATGAGCAGGAGCAAACATGATACTATGAATAAACTAGAACCAAAGCAGACAGGAAGGATCTCAAATGGGAGGCACAGATATCACCCAATCACCCTAGGAAAATTGAACTACACAAGAAGAAGCTAATAGGAGTCATGGGAGTCATGGAAAAAAATTTGAACTACGGAGGGAGGGAGAGAGATGGTACATCATATCTAGTTTTAGTGAGGCTCAATACACCTTAAAAAGTATTGCATATTCATGGAAGAAATTGAAACCGAAAAGGGATGAATGCTCCGATTTTAAACAAATTTAGTACAGCTAAAACTGCACGTACATACAAACTGATCCAAAGTGCTTTAGTACTGTTGCACGTACAAAGTGAAACGAAACTTGATGTGTACAATCCATGTCAGTGAACCAAAGTGTTTTTGTACACACACAGTTTGCTCCAGTTTCAGTTTTGGAAAGGAACCAAAAGGTGCAAAAGGAGGAGGAAGCAACAGTCCATGTCACTGCAAAAGGTGCAATATCCAAAATTACAAGTCAACAGTCAATACATGCTCAGCTTTCAAGAAAGTTAATGCACATTTACATGCTCATTTAGCAAACAAACAAATTGTATCAACTTAATAATTAGTCATGCAAAGGGGCAATATCCAACTGCACGCCAGGAACCTAGATGATCCACTTGACAACAGGAGCAGGTATGCATGATCAATATTCACTTAAGACTCCAGCCTTCCATGAAACTGGACAATATAAATTCATACTTACAAAGTTACTCGTGCAAGGGTCTTTTGGATCCAAAGAAACTTGCACATCAGAAAACTACATGAACTGTCAACATGATCAATATATATGTTGAATTGTTGATCAATCTACTAGTCACGCAAAGTTTGACATATCAGAATATGGTTTTTAGGACAGTACAACACCGTAAAAGAATCACTTTTACAAGATAATGAAGAAGAGACTGGAGTTTGCTTGCCTGGCCGATGAAACCGTGGCAATGATCACAAATGAGCGCCAGGATCCAGCCGACAGAGAGGATGGTCTTCCTCTCATGCATGCCAAAAACAGCTCTAACTTTCCCTACAGGATCGCCAGTTCCCTACACAAGCATGGACAAGGGAAGTTAAGCAACCAAGCATCCAGAATTAATATAACCCAGTTGCATCCTCAGATATCCTAGCTAACTTGCACACCCAGTCAAGGCTACAAAAATGTGAACCGAGAGTACACCACACCATGCAATGGCAACAAAATATAGGTTGCTTCATTTGACTCACCTCTCTGGGCATGAGTGATCTTAGGACGATCCTGGCAGAAAAAAAGAAGAAAGGGGGCCATTAGTTGCTCCAGTCCAAAGCAGTAAACAAGCAGTACTAGTCTTTCCCCATGCAAAGAAACCAAGCAAGGCCTAGAGCTGATTTAGCTATCTGTATACATCCAAAGGTAGCCTTTCAAGAACTAGACAGTCTAAGACTGAACATGAAGTGCTTGAAACATGCTACTGCCATATGATTCATTGATGTGGAATAATAGAAATAGCCGATCGATCGGTCACACCAGACTAAGTGGCAGAGCTCATCTTGCATGTATTAAAAATCAGAAGATAGACCATCAACACAACAATGACAGATTGACAAGGCTCTTTTTACAGTCCTAAGTCGCACGCGTACCCCGCACGCGGATGGATGGCTATTACTGGTATATATAGGAGAAGAAGAGGAGCCGGCGGTGCCACGGATCAGTGACATGGCGCTGGCCAGACCCTTGATGGCTGGATGGTGGGCATCCCAAGGGCATTTAGTGACGTGATGATGATGATAATAACACACAGCCATTTCCAAGAAACAGAATGATTAAGTGGCACGGTCCGCTTTTACAGTGGCCTGTAGCCGAGTTCAAGTCCCTCCAAGTCAGACGAGTTTGTAAAAAAAAGTCAATTTCCAGGTCAATCCAATTATTCTGATTTATTTGGGGATGTACAAATAGTCAATATTCAAGCCAGTCTAGTTATTCTAGTTTCTTCAAGGATGCCAAAAAAAGTCAAGCTCATTGGTTCTAGAGTTTGTTATTTATATTTCTAAAATGTTCAAGCATTCTTTGATGTTGATCGGTCTAGGCAGTCCCTGTTCTCTCATTTCACAAGAATAACAAGTATATGCTAGTTAGCATTCACAAGCAAATGTATCTGGTAACCTATAGATCCATGGGCTTGGAGCCTCGAAAAGTACAAATTAATTGTGTGATCAACAAGTCCTCTACATCATCAACTAGAAACATTTTGGTTTCATCACATCTTCAAAGACATACAATCCGAGCCATACACATACATGTAATGCAGTGGTGTTTTAACAATCTCGATAGACATTAAATAGACTGGCCAGCGATATTGTACCAACCAGAACACTGAGGCCAACGATCAAACGATTGGATTCGAGGTGCACCCAAGTACCTAAGTGTGGGATACGCATGGTAAGAAAATGGTAGCTCCATCAGCAGACCTACACATGACCAATGAGCTCGACCACGCGGCGGTTGTTCCTGTGGATGAACAACTTTGCTCCCAAGCGGCCAATGGTCCCGTCGAACGGCCGTTCAACTTGTTGAGCCTGTCCAACTTTCACTCGTTTGATCACCATCAAGATATATTCCATCCTTGCGCTTCAGGGTTGCTCTCCACGCCGGTGGTAAATTGGGCCGGGAACATCGGGGTGGCTGCTCATGATCACCAAGACTGCATCAAGGATCACAGGAAACATATCAAGACCAGAGACCAACAAAACAACAACTCTTTACTGTGGATTCGAAGCAGTACATACACGCGGCCCTGCCATGGAGGTTCCATACTGCTTGTAGAGGAAGACGTCGAGCTTCATGCTGACACTCTTGTCGACGCTGAGCTTCTTCTCCAGCACACAATCTGAGCCATATAGTCATACAACAAGACAACCACATGAGCAATACACATAGGGAAACCAATTATATATGTATCTCACCCTGCAAACTAATTTACTGTTACTTGTACAAATATTCACGCTATATATATGCATCTCTCCCTGCAAACTAATTAACTGATACTCCATTTCAAGAAAACTAATTGATACGGAGTCCTTGTACAAATATTCAGTATGTGAAGTTAGCACAGTTTTGTTCATGATCCAAACCAAAACTAAACACAAGTTATTGCTCTGTTTGTTTTTCAGGCAAAGATAAGAGCTGGATCATGGTTCAGACTGTAACCTACTCAAGTTATTGTCATCGGAGTACAGGTAAGTAGCAGGA
>NC_057810.1:41865817-41897188 GCF_018294505.1 Triticum aestivum
CAATTTCCAGGTCAATCCAATTATTCTGATTTATTTGGGGATGTACAAATAGTCAATATTCAAGCCAGTCCAGTTATTCTAGTTTCTTCAAGGATGCCAAAAAAAGTCAAGCTCATTGGTTCTAGAGTTTGTTATTTATATTTCTAAAATGTTCAAGCATTCTTTGATGTTGATCGGTCTAGGCAGTCCCTGTTCTCTCATTTCACAAGAATAACAAGTATATGCTAGATAGCATTCACAAGCAAATGTATCTGGTAACCTATATATCCATGGGCTTGGAGCCTCGAAAAGTACAAATTAATTGTGTGATCAACAAGTCCTCTACATCATCAACTAGAAACATTTTGGTTTCATCACATCTTCAAAGACATACAATCCGAGCCATACACATACATGTAATGCAGTGGTGTTTTAACAATCTCGATAGACATTAAATAGACTGGCCAGCGATATTGTACCAACCACAACACTGAGGCCAACGATCAAACGATTGGATTCGAGGTGCACCCAAGTACCTAAGTGTGGGATACGCACGGTAAGCAAATGGTAGCTCCATCAGCAGACCTACACATGACCAATGAGCTCAACCACGCGGCGGTTGTTCCTGTGGATGAACAACTTTGCTCCCAAGCGGCCAATGGTCCCGTCGAACGGTCGTTCAACTTGTTGAGCCTGTCCAACTTTCACTCGTTTGATCACCATCAAGATATATTCCATCCTTGCGCTTCGGGGTTGCTCTCCATGCCGGTGGTAAATTGGGGCCGGGAACATCGGGGTGGCTGCTCATGATCACCAAGACTGCATCAAGGATCACAGGAAACATATCAAGACTAGAGACCAACAAAACAACAACTCTTTACTGTGGATTCGAAGCAGTACATACACGCGGCCCTGCCATGGAGGTTCCATACTGCTTGTAGAGGAAGACGTCGAGCTTCATGCTGACACTCTTGTCGACGCTGAGCTTCTTCTCTAGCACACAATCTGAGCCATATAGTCATACAACAAGACAACCACATGAGCAATACACATAGGGAAACCAATTATATATGTATCTCACCCTGCAAACTAATTTACTGTTACTTGTACAAATATTCACGCTATATATATGCATCTCTCCCTGCAAACTAATTAACTGATACTCCATTTCAAGAAAACTAATTGATACGGAGTCCTTGTACAAATATTCAGTATGTGAAGTTAGCACAGTTTTGTTCATGATCCAAACCAAAACTAAACACAAGTTATTGCTCTGTTTGTTTTTCAGGCAAAGATAAGAGCTGGATCATGGTTCAGACTGTAACCTACTCAAGTTATTGTCATCGGAGTACAGGTAAGTAGCAGGAAAACGATGCTCCATTAACAGCTTCAGTTAAATATATTATTTTATTTATTTATTTCTTTGCATCGCCACCTGTATCCGTATCCAGCAATACTAAAGTTCCAAATGCTATTCTCAAGATGACAAGTCTCACCTATGGCACCAACATGCTTCAATAAATAGATTTCACTATGAATATCATAAGCATGGCATAAGTATCATGAGTATGGCATAAACGGTTGAATCTCAAGGGACAACAAAATTGTACTGCAGTGATATCATGGCATTAGTATCACGAGTCACAAAACAGAGCCGCTGAGTGAGACCAATAAATCCTAGGATATCAACTACTTGCCTTGCTTGCGACTGCTTTGCTTGCTCTGCCCGGAGGGTGACTGGTGGAACGGGGACAAAGAGGAAAGGGCAGAAGTTGGAAGACAGACTCTCAGGTCAGGCCCTCTCTTCTCCTCGCCGCCCCCTCTGGTGGTCCTCTCGTTTCCTTGTCGCGGGCTCCATCCGCTGGATGTCCCATCAGCTCCTCTACTCGCCAGGAGCTATATATGCATAGGAACCTACCAAGTAGTAGTAGCAGTAGAGATTCATCCATCCAAGCCTGTAGTGTCCATCACTTGTTCCATGTTAAAAGCTAGCAAGATGGCAGGACTGCAACCGGCAATCCGAAAATCAATCAAGCATTCAAAATGGATGAATGCTGGTGAATTAGATACAAACATACATACGTAGAATTATCCATATAGAATAGAGAGGTAGTATGAATTAGGGCTATGCACCAAGCAGCTTGGCGTTGAGTGGCGATGCTTAGGCAGGACGGAGCGTAGAAGAGTTATCGAGCATAGCAAAACAGCTGTGTACCGTCAGTCATAGCTCTGAAGAAAGAAATAACCAACAGGGTCAGCTGTTTATTTATTCGGAGTTGAGAGTTGAGCAAATTATTTATTCTGTAACTAGCAGACATAGATTTATTCTATAACTAGCAAACATAGTACAAGAAAGAAACAACCTACTTAGCTGGTAGGTGACCATGAGCAGGAGCAAACATGATACTATGAATAAACTAGAACCAAAGCAGACAGGAAGGATCTCAAATGGGAGGCACAGATATCACCCAATCACCCTAGGAAAATTGAACTACACAAGAAGAAGCTAATAGGAGTCATGGGAGTCATGGAAAAAAATTTGAACTACAGAGGGAGGGAGAGAGATGGTACATCATATCTAGTTTTAGTGAGGCTCAATACACCTTAAAAAGTATTGCATATTCATGGAAGAAATTGAAACCGAAAAGGGATGAATGCTCCGATTTTAAACAAATTTAGTACAGCTAAAACTGCACGTACATACAAACTGAGCCAAAGTGCTTTAGTACTGTTGCACGTACAAAGTGAAACGAAACTTGATGTGTACAATCCATGTCAGTGAACCAAAGTGTTTTTGTACACACACAGTTTGCTCCAGTTTCAGTTTTGGAAAGGAACCAAAAGGTGCAAAAGGAGGAGGAAGCAACAGTCCATGTCACTGCAAAAGGTGCAATATCCAAAATTACAAGTCAACAGTCAATACATGCTCAGCTTTCAAGAAAGTTAATGCATATTTACATGCTCATTTAGCAAACAAACAAATTGTATCAACTTAATAATTAGTCATGCAAAGGGGCAATATCCAAAACTGCACGCCAGGAACCTAGATGATCCACTTGACAACAGGAGCAGGTATGCATGATCAATATTCACTTAAGACTCCAGCCTTCCATGAAACTGGACAATATAAATTCATACTTACAAAGTTACTCGTGCAAGGGTCTTTTGGATCCAAAGAAACTTGCACATCAGAAAACTACATGAACTGTCAACATGATCAATATATATGTTGAATTGTTGATCAATCTACTAGTCACGCAAAGTTTGACATATCAGAATATGGTTTTTAGGACAGTACAACACCGTAAAAGAATCACTTTTACAAGATAATGAAGAAGAGACTGGAGTTTGCTTGCCTGGCCGATGAAACCGTGGCAATGATCACAAATGAGCGCCAGGATCCAGCCGACAGAGAGCATGGTCTTCCTCTTATGCATGCCAAAAACAGCTCTAACTTGCCCTACAGGATTGCCAGTTCCCTACACAAGCATGGACAAGGGAAGTTAAGCAACCAAGCATCCAGAATTAATATAACCCAGTTGCATCCTCAGATATCCTAGCTAACTTGCACACCCAGTCAAGGCTACAAAAATGTGAACCGAGAGTACACCACACCATGCAATGGCAACAAAATATAGGTTGCTTCATTTGACTCACCTCTCTGGGCATGAGTGATCTTAGGACGATCCTGGCAGAAAAAAAGAAGAAAGGGGGCCATTAGTTGCTCCAGTCCAAAGCAGTAAACAAGCAGTACTAGTCTTTCCCCATGCAAAGAAACCAAGCAAGGCCTAGAGCTGATTTAGCTATCTGTATACATCCAAAGGTAGCCTTTCAAGAACTAGACAGTCTAAGACTGAACATGAAGTGCTTGAAACATGCTACTGCCATATGATTCATTGATGTGGAATAATAGAAATAGCCGATCGATCGGTCACACCAGACTAAGTGGCAGAGCTCATCTTGCATGTATTAAAAATCAGAAGATAGACCATCAACACAACAATGGCAGATTGACAAGGCTCTTTTTACAGTCCTAAGTCGCACGCGTACCCCGCACGCGGATGGATGGCTATTACTGGTATATATAGGAGAAGAAGAGGAGCCGGCGGTGCCACGGATCAGTGACGTGGCGCTGGCCAGACCCTTGATGGCTGGATGGTGGGCATCCCAAGGGCATTTAGTGACGTGATGATGATGATAATAACACACAGCCATTTCCAAGAAACAGAATGATTAAGTGGCACGGTCCGCTTTTACAGTGGCCTGTAGCCGAGTTCAAGTCCCTCCAAGTCAGACGAGTTTGTAAAAAAAAGTCAATTTCCAGGTCAATCCAATTATTCTGATTTACTTGGGGATGTACAAATAGTCAATATTCAAGCCAGTCCAGTTATTCTAGTTTCTTCAAGGATGCCAAAAAAAGTCAAGCTCATTGGTTCTAGAGTTTGTTATTTATATTTCTAAAATGTTCAAGCATTCTTTGATGTTGATCGGTCTAGGCAGTCCCTGTTCTCTCATTTCACAAGAATAACAAGTATATGCTAGCTAGCATTCACAAGCAAATGTATCTGGTAACCTATAGATCCATGGGCTTGGAGCCTCGAAAAGTACAAATTAATTGTGTGATCAACAAGTCCTCTACATCATCAACTAGAAACATTTTGGTTTCATCACATCTTCAAAGACATACAATCCGAGCCATACACATACATGTAATGCAGTGGTGTTTTAACAATCTCGATAGACATTAAATAGACTGGCCAGCGATATTGTACCAACCACAACACTGAGGCCAACGATCAAACGATTGGATTCGAGGTGCACCCAAGTACCTAAGTGTGGGATACGCACGGTAAGCAAATGGTAGCTCCATCAGCAGACCTACACATGACCAATGAGCTCGACCACGCGGCGGTTGTTCCTATGGATGAACAACTTTGCTCCCAAGCGGCCAATGGTCCCGTCGAACGGTCATTCAACTTGTTGAGCCTGTCCAACTTTCACTCGTTTGATCACCATCAAGATATATTCCATCCTTGCGCTTCGGGGTTGCTCTCCACGCCGGTGGTAAATTGGGGCCGGGAACATCGGGGTGGCTGCTCATGATCACCAAGACTGCATCAAGGATCACAGGAAACATATCAAGACTAGAGACCAACAAAACAACAACTCTTTACTGTGGATTCGAAGCAGTACATACACGCGGCCCTGCCATGGAGGTTCCATACTGCTTGTAGAGGAAGACGTCGAGCTTCATGCTGACACTCTTGTCGACGCTGAGCTTCTTCTCCAGCACACAATCTGAGCCATATAGTCATACAACAAGACAACCACATGAGCAATACACATAGGGAAACCAATTATATATGTATCTCACCCTGCAAACTAATTTACTGTTACTTGTACAAATATTCACGCTATATATATGCATCTCTCCCTGCAAACTAATTAACTGATACTCCATTTCAAGAAAACTAATTGATACGGAGTCCTTGTACAAATATTCAGTATGTGAAGTTAGCACAGTTTTGTTCATGATCCAAACCAAAACTAAACACAAGTTATTGCTCTGTTTGTTTTTCAGGCAAAGATAAGAGCTGGATCATGGTTCAGACTGTAACCTACTCAAGTTATTGTCATCGGAGTACAGGTAAGTAGCAGGACAACGATGCTCCATTAACAGCTTCAGTTAAATATATTATTTTATTTATTTCTTTCTTTGCATCGCCACCTGTATCCGTATCCAGCAATACTAAAGTTCCAAATGCTAATCTCAAGATGACAAGTCTCACCTATGGCACCAACATGCTTCAATAAATAGATTTCACTATGAATATCATAAGCATGGCATAAGTATCATGAGTATGGCATAAACGGATGAATCTCAAGGGACAACAAAATTGTACTGCAGTGATATCATGGCATTAGTATCACGAGTCACAAAACAGAGCCGCTGAGTGAGACCAATAAATCCTAGGATATCAACTGCTTGCCTTGCTTGCGACTGCTTTGCTTGCTCTGCCCGGAGGGTGACTGGTGGAACGGGGACAAAGAGGAAAGGGCAGAAGTTGGAAGACAGACTCTCAGGTCAGGCCCTCTCTTCTCCTCGCCGCCCCCTCTGGTGGTCCTCTCGTTTCCTTGCCGCGGGCTCCATCCGCTGGATGTCCCATCAGCTCCTCTACTCGCCAGGAGCCATATATGCATAGGAACCTACCAAGTAGTAGTAGCAGTAGAGATTCATCCATCCAAGCCTGTAGTGTCCATCACTTGTTCCATGTTAAAAGCTAGCAAGATGGCAGGACTGCAACCGGCAATCCGAAAATCAATCAAGCATTCAAAATGGATGAATGCTGGTGAATTAGATACAAACATACATACGTAGAATTATCCATATAGAATAGAGAGGTAGTATGAATTAGGGCTATGCACCAAGCAGCTTGGCGTTGAGTGGCGATGCTTAGGCAGGACGGAGCGTAGAAGAGTTATCGAGCATAGCAAAACAGCTGTGTACCGTCAGTCATAGCTCTGAAGAAAGAAATAACGAACAGGGTCAACTGTTTATTTATTCGGAGTTGAGAGTTGAGCAAATTATTTATTCTGTAACTAGCAGACATAGATTTATTCTATAACTAGCAAACATAGTACAAGAAAGAAACAACCTACTTAGCTGGTAGGTGACCATGAGCAGGAGCAAACATGATACTATGAATAAACTAGAACCAAAGCAGACAGGAAGGATCTCAAATGGGAGGCACAGATATCACCCAATCACCCTAGGAAAATTGAACTACACAAGAAGAAGCTAATAGGAGTCATGGGAGTCATGGAAAAAAATTTGAACTACAGAGGGAGGGAGAGAGATGGTACATCATATCTAGTTTTAGTGAGGCTCAATACACCTTAAAAAGTATTGCATATTCATGGAAGAAATTGAAACCGAAAAGGGATGAATGCTCCGATTTTAAACAAATTTAGTACAGCTAAAACTGCACGTACATACAAACTGAGCCAAAGTGCTTTAGTACTGTTGCACATACAAAGTGAAACGAAACTTGATGTGTACAATCCATGTCAGTGAACCAAAGTGTTTTTGTACACACACAGTTTGCTCCAGTTTCAGTTTTGGAAAGGAACCAAAAGGTGCAAAAGGAGGAGGAAGCAACAGTCCATGTCACTGCAAAAGGTGCAATATCCAAAATTACAAGTCAACAGTCAATACATGCTCAGCTTTCAAGAAAGTTAATGCATATTTACATGCTCATTTAGCAAACAAACAAATTGTATCAACTTAATAATTAGTCATGCAAAGGGGCAATATCCAAAACTGCACGCCAGGAACCTAGATGATCCACTTGACAACAGGAGCAGGTATGCATGATCAATATTCACTTAAGACTCCAGCCTTCAAAGAAACTGGACAATATAAATTCATACTTACAAAGTTACTCGTGCAAGGGTCTTTTGGATCCAAAGAAACTTGCACATCAGAAAACTACATGAACTGTCAACATGATCAATATATATGTTGCATTGTTGATCAATCTACTAGTCACGCAAAGTTTGACATATCAGAATATGGTTTTTAGGACAGTACAACACCGTAAAAGAATCACTTTTACAAGATAATGAAGAAGAGACTGGAGTTTGCTTGCCTGGCCGATGAAACCGTGGCAATGATCACAAATGAGCGCCAGGATCCAGCCGACAGAGAGGATGGTCTTCCTCTCATGCATGCCAAAAACAGCTCTAACTTGCCCTACAGGATCGCCAGTTCCCTACACAAGCATGGACAAGGGAAGTTAAGCAACCAAGCATCCAGAATTAATATAACCCAGTTGCATCCTCGGATATCCTAGCTAACTTGCACACCCAGTCAAGGCTACAAAAATGTGAACCGAGAGTACACCACACCATGCAATGGCAACAAAATATAGGTTGCTTCATTTGACTCACCTCTCTGGGCATGAGTGATCTTAGGACGATCCTGGCAGAAAAAAAGAAGAAAGGGGGCCATTAGTTGCTCCAGTCCAAAGCAGTAAACAAGCAGTACTAGTCTTTCCCCATGCAAAGAAACCAAGCAAGGCCTAGAGCTGATTTAGCTATCTGTATACATCCAAAGGTAGCCTTTCAAGAACTAGACAGTCTAAGACTGAACATGAAGTGCTTGAAACATGCTACTGCCATATGATTCATTGATGTGGAATAATAGAAATAGCCGATCGATCGGTCACACCAGACTAAGTGGCAGAGCTCATCTTGCATGTATTAAAAATCAGAAGATAGACCATCAACACAACAATGACAGATTGACAAGGCTCTTTTTACAGTCCTAAGTCGCACGCGTACCCCGCACGCGGATGGATGGCTATTACTGGTATATATAGGAGAAGAAGAGGAGCCCGCGGTGCCACGGATCAGTGACGTGGCGCTGGCCAGACCCTTGATGGCTGGATGGTGGGCATCCCAAGGGCATTTAGTGACGTGATGATGATGATAATAACACACAACCATTTCCAAGAAACAGAATGATTAAGTGGCACGGTCCGCTTTTACAGTGGCCTGTAGCCGAGTTCAAGTCCCTCCAAGTCAGACGAGTTTGTAAAAAAAAGTCAATTTCCAGGTCAATCCAATTATTCTGATTTATTTGGGGATGTACAAATAGTCAATATTCAAGCCAGTCCAGTTATTCTAGTTTCTTCAAGGATGCCAAAAAAAGTCAAGCTCATTGGTTCTAGAGTTTGTTATTTATATTTCTAAAATGTTCAAGCATTCTTTGATGTTGATCGGTCTAGGCAGTCCCTGTTCTCTCATTTCACAAGAATAACAAGTATATGCTAGCTAGCATTCACAAGAAAATGTATCTGGTAACCTATAGATCCATGGGCTTGGAGCCTCGAAAAGTACAAATTAATTGTGTGATCAACAAGTCCTCTACATCATCAACTAGAAACATTTTGGTTTCATCACATCTTCAAAGACATACAATCCGAGCCATACACATACATGTAATGCAGTGGTGTTTTAACAATCTCGATAGACATTAAATAGACTGGCCAGCGATATTGTACCAACCAGAACACTGAGGCCAACGATCAAACGATTGGATTCGAGGTGCACCCAAGTACCTAATTGTGGGATACGCACGGTAAGCAAATGGTAGCTCCATCAGCAGACCTACACATGACCAATGAGCTCGACCACGCGGCGGTTGTTCCTGTGGATGAACAACTTTGCTCCCAAGCGGCCAATGGTCCCGTCGAACGGTCGTTCAACTTGTTGAGCCTGTCCAACTTTCACTCGTTTGATCACCATCAACATATATTCCATCCTTGCGCTTCGGGGTTGCTCTCCACGCCGGTGGTAAATTGGGGCCGGGAACATCGGGGTGGCTGCTCATGATCACCAAGACTGCATCAAGGATCACAGGAAACATATCAAGACTAGAGACCAACAAAACAACAACTCTTTACTGTGGATTCGAAGCAGTACATACACGCGGCCCTGCCATGGAGGTTCCATACTGCTTGTAGAGGAAGACGTCGAGCTTCATGCTGACACTCTTGTCGACGCTGAGCTTCTTCTCCAGCACACAATCTGAGCCATATAGTCATACAACAAGACAACCACATGAGCAATACACATAGGGAAACCAATTATATATGTATCTCACCCTGCAAACTAATTTACTGTTACTTGTACAAATATTCACGCTATATATATGCATCTCTCCCTGCAAACTAATTAACTGATACTCCATTTCAAGAAAACTAATTGATACGGAGTCCTTGTACAAATATTCAGTATGTGAAGTTAGCACAGTTTTGTTCATGATCCAAACCAAAACTAAACACAAGTTATTGCTCTGTTTGTTTTTCAGGCAAAGATAAGAGCTGGATCATGGTTCAGACTGTAACCTACTCAAGTTATTGTCATCGGAGTACAGGTAAGTAGCAGGACAACGATGCTGCATTAACAGCTTCAGTTAAATATATTATTTTATTTATTTATTTCTTTGCATCGCCACCTGTATCCGTATCCAGCAATACTAAAGTTCCAAATGCTAATCTCAAGATGACAAGTCTCACCTATGGCACCAACATGCTTCAATAAATAGATTTCACTATGAATATCATAAGCATGGCATAAGTATCATGAGTATGGCATAAACGGATGAATCTCAAGGGACAACAAAATTGTACTGCAGTGATATCATGGCATTAGTATCACGAGTCACAAAACAGAGCCGCTGAGTGAGACCAATAAATCCTAGGATATCAACTGCTTGCCTTGCTTGCGACTGCTTTGCTTGCTCTGCCCGGAGGGTGACTGGTGGAACGGGGACAAAGAGGAAAGGGCAGAAGTTGGAAGACAGACTCTCAGGTCAGGCCCTCTCTTCTCCTCGCCGCCCCCTCTGGTGGTCCTCTCGTTTCCTTGTCGCGGGCTCCATCCGCTGGATGTCCCATCAGCTCCTCTACTTGCCAGGAGCTATATATGCATAGGAACCTACCAAGTAGTAGTAGCAGTAGAGATTCATCCATCCAAGCCTGTAGTGTCCATCACTTGTTCCATGTTAAAAGCTAGCAAGATGGCAGGACTGCAACCGGCAATCCGAAAATCAATCAAGCATTCAAAATGGATGAATGCTGGTGAATTAGATACAAACATACATACGTAGAATTATCCATATAGAATAGAGAGGTAGTATGAATTAGGGCTATGCACCAAGTAGCTTGGCGTTGAGTGGCGATGCTTAGGCAGGACGGAGCGTAGAAGAGTTATCGAGCATAGCAAAACAGCTGTGTACCGTTAGTCATAGCTCTGAAGAAAGAAATAACCAACAGGGTCAGCTGTTTATTTATTCGGAGTTGAGAGTTGAGCAAATTATTTATTCTGTAACTAGCAGACATAGATTTATTCTATAACTAGCAGACATAGTACAAGAAAGAAACAACCTACTTAGCTGGTAGGTGACCATGAGCAGGAGCAAACATGATACTATGAATAAACTAGAACCAAAGCAGACAGGAAGGATCTCAAATGGGAGGCACAGATATCACCCAATCACCCTAGGAAAATTGAACTACACAAGAAGAAGCTAATAGGAGTGATGGGAGTCATGGAAAAAAAATTGAACTACAGAGGGAGGGAGAGAGATGGTACATCATATCTAGTTTTAGTGAGGCTCAATACACCTTAAAAAGTATTGCATATTCATGGAAGAAATTGAAACCGAAAAGGGATGAATGCTCCGATTTTAAACAAATTTAGTACAGCTAAAACTGCACGTACATACAAACTGAGCCAACGATCTTTAGTACTGTTGCACGTACAAAGTGAAACGAAACTTGATGTGTACAATCCATGTCAGTGAACCAAAGTGTTTTTGTACACACACAGTTTGCTCCAGTTTCAGTTTTGGAAAGGAACCAAAAGGTGCAAAAGGAGGAGGAAGCAACAGTCCATGTCACTGCAAAAGGTGCAATATCCAAAATTACAAGTCAACAGTCAATACATGCTCAGCTTTCAAGAAAGTTAATGCATATTTACATGCTCATTTAGCAAACAAACAAATTGTATCAACTTAATAATTAGTCATGCAAAGGGGCAATATCCAAAACTGCACGCCAGGAACCTAGATGATCCACTTGACAACAGGAGCAGGTATGCATGATCAATATTCACTTAAGACTCCAGACTTCCATGAAACTGGACAATATAAATTCATACTTACAAAGTTAGTCGTGCAAGGGTCTTTTGGATCCAAAGAAACTTGCACATCAGAAAACTACATGAACTGTCAACATGATCAATATATATGTTGAATTGTTGATCAATCTACTAGTCACGCAAAGTTTGACATATCAGAATATGGTTTTTAGGACAGTACAACACCGTAAAAGAATCACTTTTACAAGATAATGAAGAAGAGACTGGAGTTTGCTTGCCTGGCCGATGAAACCGTGGCAATGATCACAAATGAGCGCCAGGATCCAGCCGACAGAGAGGATGGTCTTCCTCTCATGCATGCCAAAAACAGCTCTAACTTGCCCTACAGGATCGCCAGTTCCCTACACAAGCATGGACAAGGGAAGTTAAGCAACCAAGCATCCAGAATTAATATAACCCAGTTGCATCCTCAGATATCCTAGCTAACTTGCACACCCAGTCAAGGCTACAAAAATGTGAACCGAGAGTACACCACACCATGCAATGGCAACAAAATATAGGTTGCTTCATTTGACTCACCTCTCTGGGCATGAGTGATCTTAGGATGATCCTGGTAGAAAAAAGAAGAAAGGGGGCCATTAGTTGCTCCAGTCCAAAGCAGTAAACAAGCAGTACTAGTCTTTCCCCATGCAAAGAAACTAAGCAAGGCCTAGAGCTGATTTAGCTATCTGTATACATCCAAAGGTAGCCTTTCAAGAACTAGACAGTCTAAGACTGAACATGAAGTGCTTGAAACATGCTACTGCCATATGATTCATTGATGTGGAATAATAGAAATAGCCGATCGATCGGTCACACCAGACTAAGTGGCAGAGCTCATCTTGCATGTATTAAAAATCAGAAGATAGACCATCAACACAACAATGACAGATTGACAAGGCTCTTTTTACAGTCCTAAGTCGCACGCGTACCCCGCACGCGGATGGATGGCTATTACTGGTATATATAGGAGAAGAAGAGGAGCCCGCGGTGCCACGGATCAGTGACGTGGCGCTGGCCAGACCCTTGATGGCTGGATGGTGGGCATCCCAAGGGCATTTAGTGACGTGATGATGATGATAATAACACACAGCCATTTCCAAGAAACAGAATGATTAAGTGGCACGGTCCGCTTTTACAATGGCCTGTAGCCGAGTTCAAGTCCCTCCAAGTCAGACGAGTTTGTAAAAAAAAGTCAATTTCCAGGTCAATCCAATTATTCTGATTTATTTGGGGATGTACAAATAGTCAATATTCAAGCCAGTCCAGTTATTCTAGTTTCTTCAAGGATGCCAAAAAAAGTCAAGCTCATTGGTTCTAGAGTTTGTTATTTATATTTCTAAAATGTTCAAGCATTCTTCAATGTTGATCGGTCTAGGCAGTCCCTGTTCTCTCATTTCACAAGAATAACAAGTATATGCTAGCTAGCATTCACAAGCAAATGTATCTGGTAACCTATGGATCAATGGGCTTGGAGCCTCGAAAAGTACAAATTAATTGTGTGATCAACAAGTCCTCTACATCATCAACTAGAAACATTTTGGTTTCATCACATCTTCAAAGACATACAATCCGAGCCATACACATACATGTAATGCAGTGGTGTTTTAACAATCTCGATAGACATTAAATAGACCGGCCAGCGATATTGTACCAACCACAACACTGAGGCCAACGATCAAACGACTGGATTCGAGGTGCACCCAAGTACCTAAGTGTGGGATACGCACGGTAAGCAAATGGTAGCTCCATCAGCAGACCTACACATGACCAATGAGCTCAACCACGCGGCGGTTGTTCCTTTGGATGAACAACTTTGCTCCCAAGCGGCCAATGGTCCCGTCGAACGGTCGTTCAACTTGTTGAGCCTGTCCAACTTTCACTCGTTTGATCACCATCAAGATATATTCCATCCTTGCG
This sequence comes from Triticum aestivum, assembly GCF_018294505.1. Taxonomy (NCBI): domain Eukaryota; kingdom Viridiplantae; phylum Streptophyta; class Magnoliopsida; order Poales; family Poaceae; genus Triticum; species Triticum aestivum. Next base: position 41,879,420 of record NC_057810.1, read on the forward strand.
CTTCGGGGTTGCTCTCCACGCCGGTGGTAAATTGGGGCCGGGAACATCGGGGTGGCTGCTCATGATCACCAAGACTGCATCAAGGATCACAGGAAACATATCAAGACTAGAGACCAACAAAACAACAACTCTTTACTGTGGATTCGAAGCAGTACATACACGCGGCCCTGCCATGGAGGTTCCATACTGCTTGTAGAGGAAGACGTCGAGCTTCATGCTGACACTCTTGTCGACGCTGAGCTTCTTCTCCAGCACACAATCTGAGCCATATAGTCATACAACAAGACAACCACATGAGCAATACACATAGGGAAACCAATTATATATGTATCTCACCCTGCAAACTAATTTACTGTTACTTGTACAAATATTCACGCTATATATATGCATCTCTCCCTGCAAACTAATTAACTGATACTCCATTTCAAGAAAACTAATTGATACGGAGTCCTTGTACAAATATTCAGTATGTGAAGTTAGCACAGTTTTGTTCATGATCCAAACCAAAACTAAACACAAGTTATTGCTCTGTTTGTTTTTCAGGCAAAGATAAGAGCTGGATCATGGTTCAGACTGTAACCTACTCAAGTTATTGTCATCGGAGTACAGGTAAGTAGCAGGACAACGATGCTGCATTAACAGCTTCAGTTAAATATATTATTTTATTTATTTCTTTCTTTGCATCGCCACCTTTATCCGTATCCAGCAAAACTAAAGTTCCAAATGCTAATCTCAAGATGACAAGTCTCACCTATGGCACCAACATGCTTCAATAAATAGATTTCACTATGAATATCATAAGCATGGCATAAGTATCATGAGTATGGCATAAACGGATGAATCTCAAGGGACAACAAAATTGTACTGCAGTGATATCATGGCATTAGTATCACGAGTCACAAAACAGAGCCGCTGAGTGAGACCAATAAATCCTAGGATATCAACTGCTTGCCTTGCTTGCGACTGCTTTGCTTGCTCTGCCCGGAGGGTGACTGGTGGAACGGGGACAAAGAGGAAAGGGCAGAAGTTGGAAGACAGACTCTCAGGTCAGGTCCTCTCTTCTCCTCGCCGCCCCCTCTAGTGGTCCTCTCGTTTCCTTGCCGCGGGCTCCATCCGCTGGATGTCCCATCAGCTCCTCTACTCGCCAGGAGCTATATATGCATAGGAACCTACCAAGTAGTAGTAGCAGTAGAGATTCATCCATCCAAGCCTGTAGTGTCCATCACTTGTTCCATGTTAAAAGCTAGCAACATGGCAGGACTACAACCGGCAATCCAAAAATCAATCAAGCATTCAAAATGGATGAATGCTGGTGAATTAGATACAAACGTACATATGTAGAATTATCCATATAGAATAGAGAGGTAGTATGAATTAGGGCTATGCACCAAGCAGCTTGGCATTGAGTGCCGATGCTTAGGCAGGACGGAGCGTAGAAGAGTTATCGAGCATAGCAAAACAGCTGTGTACCGTTAGTCATAGCTCTGAAGGAAGAAATAACCAACAAGGTCAGCTGTTTATTTATTCGGAGTTGAGAGTTGAGCAAATTATTTATTTTGTAACTAGCAGACATAGATTTATTCTGTAACTAGCAGACATAGTACAAGAAAGAAACAACCTACTTAGCTAGTAGGTGACCATGAGCAGGAGCAAACATGATACTATGAATAAACTAGAACCAAAGCAGACAGGAAGGATCTCAAATGGGAGGCACAGATATCACCCAATCACCCTAGGAAAATTGAACTACACAAGAAGAAGCTAATAGGAGTCATGGGAGTCATGGAAAAAAAAATTGAACTACAGAGGGAGGGAGAGAGATGGTGCATCATATCTAGTTTTAGTGAGGCTCAATACACCTTAAAAAGTATTGCATATTCATGGAAGAAATTGAAACCGAAAAGGGATGAATGCTCCGATTTTAAACAAATTTAGTACAGCTAAAACCGCACGTATATACAAACTGAGCCAAAGTGCTTTAGTACTGTTGCACGTACAAAGTGAAACGAAACTTGATGTGTACAATCCATGTCAGTGAACCAAAGTGTTTTAGTACACACACAGTTTGCTCCAGTTTTAGTTTCGGAAAGGAACCAAAAGGTGCAAAAGGAGGAGGAAGCAACAGTCCATGTCACTGCAAAAGGTGCAATATCCAAAATTACAAGTCAACAGTCAATACATGCTCAGCTTTCAAGAAAGTTAATGCATATTTACATGCTCATTTAGCAAACAAACAAATTGTATCAACTTAATAATTAGTCATGCAAAGGGGCAATATCCAAAACTGCACGCCAGGAACCTAGATGATCCACTTGACAACAGGAGCAGGTATGCATGATCAATATTCACTTAAGACTCCAGACTTCCATGAAACTGGACAATATAAATTCATACTTACAAAGTTAGTCGTGCAAGGGTCTTTTGGATCCAAAGAAACTTGCACATCAGAAAACTACATGAACTGTCAACATGATCAATATATATGTTGAATTGTTGATCAATCTACTAGTCACGCAAAGTTTGACATATCAGAATATGGTTTTTAGGACAGTACAACACCGTAAAAGAATCACTTTTACAAGATAATGAAGAAGAGACTGGAGTTTGCTTGCCTGGCCGATGAAACCGTGGCAATGATCACAAATGAGCGCCAGGATCCAGCCGACAGAGAGGATGGTCTTCCTCTCATGCATGCCAAAAACAGCTCTAACTTGCCCTACAGGATCGCCAGTTCCCTACACAAGCATGGACAAGGGAAGTTAAGCAACCAAGCATCCAGAATTAATATAACCCAGTTGCATCCTCAGATATCCTAGCTAACTTGCACACCCAGTCAAGGCTACAAAAATGTGAACCGAGAGTACACCACACCATGCAATGGCAACAAAATATAGGTTGCTTCATTTGACTCACCTCTCTGGGCATGAGTGATCTTAGGACGATCCTGGCAGAAAAAAAGAAGAAAGGGGGCCATTAGTTGCTCCAGTCCAAAGCAGTAAACAAGCAGTACTAGTCTTTCCCCATGCAAAGAAACCAAGCAAGGCCTAGAGCTGATTTAGCTATCTGTATACATCCAAAGGTAGCCTTTCAAGAACTAGACAGTCTAAGACTGAACATGAAGTGCTTGAAACATGCTACTGCCATATGATTCATTGATGTGGAATAATAGAAATAGCCGATCGATCGGTCACACCAGACTAAGTGGCAGAGCTCATCTTGCATGTATTAAAAATCAGAAGATAGACCATCAACACAACAATGACAGATTGACAAGGCTCTTTTTACAGTCCTAAGTCGCACGCGTACCCCGCACGCGGATGGATGGCTATTACTGGTATATATAGGAGAAGAAGAGGAGCCCGCGGTGCCACGGATCAGTGACGTGGCGCTGGCCAGACCCTTGATGGCTGGATGATGGGCATCCCAAGGGCATTTAGTGACGTGATGATGATGATAATAACACACAGCCATTTCCAAGAAACAGAATGATTAAGTGGCACGGTCCGCTTTTACAGTGGCCTGTAGCCGAGTTCAAGTCCCTCCAAGTCAGACGAGTTTGTAAAAAAAGTCAATTTCCAGGTCAATCCAATTATTCTGATTTATTTGGGGATGTACAAATAGTCAATATTCAAGCCAGTCCAGTTATTCTAGTTTCTTCAAGGATGCCAAAAAACTCAAGCTCATTGGTTCTAGAGTTTGTTATTTATATTTCTAAAATGTTCAAGCATTCTTTGATGTTGATCGGTCTAGGCAGTCCCTGTTCTCTCATTTCACAAGAATAACAAGTATATGCTAGCTAGCATTCACAAGCAAATGTATCTGGTAACCTATAGATCCATGGGCTTGGAGCCTCGAAAAGTACAAATTAATTGTGTGATCAACAAGTCCTCTACATCATCAACTAGAAACATTTTGGTTTCATCACATCTTCAAAGACATACAATTCGAGCCATACACATGCATGTAATGCAGTGGTGTTTTAACAATCTCGATAGACATTAAATAGACCGGCCAGCGATATTGTACCAACCACAACACTGAGGCCAACGATCAAACGACTGGATTCGAGGTGCACCCAAGTACCTAAGTGTGGGATACGCACGGTAAGCAAATGGAAGCTCCATTAGCAGACCTACACATGACCAATGAGCTCGACCACGCGGCGGTTGTTCCTTTGGATGAACAACTTTGCTCCCAAGCGGCCAATGGTCCCGTCGAACGGTCATTCAACTTGTTGAGCCTGTCCAACTTTCACTCGTTTGATCACCATCAAGATATATTCCATCCTTGCGCTTCGGGGTTGCTCTCCACGCCGGTGGTAAATTGGGGCCGGGAACATCGGGGTGGCTAATCATGATCACCAAGACTGCATCAAGGATCACAGGAAACATATCAAGACTAGAGACCAACAAAACAACAACTCTTTACCGTGGATTCGAAGCAGTACATACACGAGGCCCTGCCATGGAGGTTCCATACTGCTTGTAGGGGAAGACGTCGAGCTTCATGCTGACACTCTTGTCGACGCTGAGCTTCTTCTCCAGCACACAATCTGAGCCATATAGTCATACAACAAGACAACCACATGAGCAATACACATAGGGAAACCAATTATATATGTATCTCACCCTGCAAACTAATTTACTGTTACTTGTACAAATATTCACGCTATATATATGCATCTCTCCCTGCAAACTAATTAACTGATACTCCATTTCAAGAAAACTAATTGATACGGAGTCCTTGTACAAATATTCAGTATGTGAAGTTAGCACAGTTTTGTTCATGATCCAAACCAAAACTAAACACAAGTTATTGCTCTGTTTGTTTTTCAGGCAAAGATAAGAGCTGGATCATGGTTCAGACTGTAACCTACTCAAGTTATTGTCATCGGAGTACAGGTAAGTAGCAGGACAACGATGCTGCATTAATAGCTTCAGTTAAATATATTATTTTATTTATTTCTTTCTTTGCATCGCCACCTGTATCCGTATCCAGCAATACTAAAGTTCCAAATGCTAATCTCAAGATGACAAGTCTCACCTATGGCACCAACATGCTTCAATAAATAGATTTCACTATGAATATCATAAGCATGGCATAAGTATCATGAGTATGGCATAAACGGATGAATCTCAAGGGACAACAAAATTGTACTGCAGTGATATCATGGCATTAGTATCACGAGTCACAAAACAGAGCCGCTGAGTGAGACCAATAAATCCTAGGATATCAACTGCTTGCCTTGCTTGCGACTGCTTTGCTTGCTCTGCCCGGAGGGTGACTGGTGGAACGGGGACAAAGAGGAAAGGGCAGAAGTTGGAAGACAGACTCTCAGGTCAGGCCCTCTCTTCTCCTCGCCGCCCCCTCTGGTGGTCCTCTCGTTTCCTTGCCGCGGGCTCCATCCGCTGGATGTCCCATCAGCTCCTCTACTCGCCAGGAGCCATATATGCATAGGAACCTACCAAGTAGTAGTAGCAGTAGAGATTCATCCATCCAAGCCTGTAGTGTCCATCACTTGTTCCATGTTAAAAGCTAGCAAGATGGCAGGACTGCAACCGGCAATCCGAAAATCAATCAAGCATTCAAAATGGATGAATGCTGGTGAATTAGATACAAACATACATACGTAGAATTATCCATATAGAATAGAGAGGTAGTATGAATTAGGGCTATGCACCAAGCAGCTTGGCGTTGAGTGGCGATGCTTAGGCAGGACGGAGCGTAGAAGAGTTATCGAGCATAGCAAAACAGCTGTGTACCGTCAGTCATAGCTCTGAAGAAAGAAATAACCAACAGGGTCAGCTGTTTATTTATTCGGAGTTGAGAGTTGAGCAAATTATTTATTCTGTAACTAGCAGACATAGATTTATTCTGTAACTAGCAGACATAGTACAAGAAAGAAACAACCTACTTAGCTGGTAGGTGACCATGAGCAGGAGCAAACATGATACTATGAAGAAACTAGAACCAAAGCAGATAGGAAGGATCTCAAATGGGAGGCACAGATATCACCCAATCACCCTACGAAAATTGAACTACACAAGAAGAAGCTAATAGGAGTCATGGGAGTCATGGAAAAAAATTTGAACTACAGAGGGAGGGAGAGAGATGGTACATCATATCTAGTTTTAGTGAGGCTCAATACACCTTAAAAAGTATTGCATATTCATGGAAGAAATTCAAACCGAAAAGGGATGAATGCTCCGATTTTAAACAAATTTAGTACAGCTAAAACCGCACGTACATACAAACTGAGCCAAAGTGCTTTAGTACTGTTGCATGTACAAAGTGAAACGAAACTTGATGTGTACAATCCATGTCAGTGAACCAAAGTGTTTTAGTACACACAAAGTTTGCTCCATTTTCAGTTTTGGAAAGGAACCAAAAGGTGCAAAAGGAGGAGGAAGCAACAGTCCATGTCACTGCAAAAGGTGCAATATCCAAAATTACAAGTCAACAGTCAATACATGCTCAGCTTTCAAGAAAGTTAATGCATATTTACATGCTCATTTAGCAAAAAAACAAATTGTATCAACTTAATAATTAGTCATGCAAAGGGGCAATATCCAAAACTGCACGTTAGGAACCTAGATGATCCACTTGACAACAGGAGCAGGTATGCATGATCAATATTCACTTAAGACTCCAGACTTCCATGAAACTGGACAATATAAATTCATACTTACAAAGTTAGTCGTGCAAGGGTCTTTTGGATCCAAAGAAACTTGCACATCAGAAAACTACATGAACTGTCAACATGATCAATATATATGTTGAATTGTTGATCAATCTACTAGTCACGCAAAGTTTGACATATCAGAATATGGTTTTTAGGACAGTACAACACCGTAAAAGAATCACTTTTACAAGATAATGAAGAAGAGACTGGAGTTTGCTTGCCTGGCCGATGAAACCGTGGCAATGATCACAAATGAGCGCCAGGATCCAGCCGACAGAGAGGATGGTCTTCCTCTCATGCATGCCAAAAACAGCTCTAACTTGCCCTACAGGATCGCCAGTTCCCTACACAAGCATGGACAAGGGAAGTTAAGCAACCAAGCATCCAGAATTAATATAACCCAGTTGCATCCTCAGATATCCTAGCTAACTTGCACACCCAGTCAAGGCTACAAAAATGTGAACCGAGAGTACACCACACCATGCAATGGCAACAAAATATAGGTTGCTTCATTTGACTCACCTCTCTGGGCATGAGTGATCTTAGGACGATCCTGGCAGAAAAAAAGAAGAAAGGGGGCCATTAGTTGCTCCAGTCCAAAGCAGTAAACAAGCAGTACTAGTCTTTCCCCATGCAAAGAAACCAAGCAAGGCCTAGAGCTGATTTAGCTATCTGTATACATCCAAAGGTAGCCTTTCAAGAACTAGACAGTCTAAGACTGAACATGAAGTGCTTGAAACATGCTACTGCCATATGATTCATTGATGTGGAATAATAGAAATAGCCGATCGATCGGTCACACCAGACTAAGTGGCAGAGCTCATCTTGCATGTATTAAAAATCAGAAGATAGACCATCAACACAACAATGACAGATTGACAAGGCTCTTTTTACAGTCCTAAGTCGCACGCGTACCCCGCACGCGGATGGATGGCTATTACTGGTATATATAGGACAAGAAGAGGAGCCCGCGGTGCCACGGATTAGTGACGTGGCGCTGGCCAGACCCTTGATGGCTGGATGGTGGGCATCCCAAGGGCATTTAGTGACGTGATGATGATGATAATAACACACAGCCATTTCCAAGAAATAGAATGATTAAGTGGCACGGTCCGCTTTTACAGTGGCCTGTAGCCGAGTTCAAGTCCCTCCAAGTCAGACGAGTTTGTAAAAAAAAGTCAATTTCCAGGTCAATCCAATTATTCTGATTTATTTGGGGATGTACAAATAGTCAATATTCAAGCCAGTCCAGTTATTCTAGTTTCTTCAAGGATGCCAAAAAAAGTCAAGCTCATTGGTTCTAGAGTTTGTTATTTATATTTCTAAAGTGTTCAAGCATTCTTTGATGTTGATCGGTCTAGGCAGTCCCTGTTCTCTCATTTCACAAGAATAACAAGTATATGCTAGCTAGCATTCACAAGCAAATGTATCTGGTAACCTATAGATCCATGGGCTTGGAGCCTCGAAAAGCACAAATTAATTGTGTGATCAACAAGTCCTCTACATCATCAACTAGAAACATTTTGGTTTCATCACATCTTCAAAGACATACAATCCGAGCCATACACATACATGTAATGCAGTGGTGTTTTAACAATCTCGATAGACATTAAATAGACCGACCAGCGATATTGTACCAACCACAACACTGAGGCCAACGATCAAACGACTGGATTCGAGGTGCACCCAAGTACCTAAGTGTGGGATACGCACGGTAAGCAAATGGTAGCTCCATCAGCATACATACACATGGCCAATGAGCTCGACCACGCGGCGGTTGTTCCTTTGGATGAACAACTTTGCTCCCAAGCGGCCAATGGTCCCGTCGAACGGTCGTTCAACTTGTTGAGCCTGTCCAACTTTCACTCGTTTGATCACCATCAAGATATATTCCATCCTTGCGCTTCGGGGTTGCTCTCCACGCCGGTGGTAAATTGGGGCCGGGAACATCGGGGTGGCTGCTCATGATCACCAAGACTGCATCAAGGATCACAGGAAACATATCAAGACTAGAGACCAACAAAACAACAACTCTTTACTGTGGATTCGAAGCAGTACATACACGCGGCCCTGCCATGGAGGTTCCATACTGCTTGTAGAGGAAGACGTCGAGCTTCATGCTGACACTCTTGTCGATGCTGAGCTTCTTCTCCAGCACACAATCTGAGCCATATAGTCATACAACAAGACAACCACATGAGCAATACACATAGGGAAACCAATTATATATGTATCTCACCCTGCAAACTAATTTACTGTTACTTGTACAAATATTCACGCTATATATATGCATCTCTCCCTGCAAACTAATTAACTGATACTCCATTTCAAGAAAACTAATTGATACGGAGTCCTTGTACAAATATTCAGTATGTGAAGTTAGCACAGTTTTGTTCATGATCCAAACCAAAACTAAACACAAGTTATTGCTCTGTTTGTTTTTCAGGCAAAGATAAGAGCTGGATCATGGTTCAGACTGTAACCTACTCAAGTTATTGTCATCGGAGTACAGGTAAGTAGCAGGACAACGATGCTGCATTAACAGCTTCAGTTAAATATATTATTTTATTTCTTTCTTTCTTTGCATCGCCACCTGTATCCGTATCCAGCAATACTAAAGTTCCAAATGCTAATCTCAAGATGACAAGTCTCACCTATGGCACCAACATGCTTCAATAAATAGATTTCACTATGAATATCATAAGCATGGCATAAGTATCATGAGTATGGCATAAACGGATGAATCTCAAGGGACAACAAAATTGTACTGCAATGATATCATGGCATTAGTATCACGAGTCACAAAACAGAGCCGCTGAGTGAGACCAATAAATCCTAGGATATCAACTGCTTGCCTTGCTTGCGACTGCTTTGCTTGCTCTGCCCGGAGGGTGACTGGTGGAACGGGGACAAAGAGGAAAGGGCAGAAGTTGGAAGACAGACTCTCAGGTCAGGTCCTCTCTTCTCCTCGCCGCCCCCTCTGGTGGCCCTCTCGTTTCCTTGCCGCAGGCTCCATCCGCTGGATGTCCCATCAGCTCCTCTACTCGCCAGGAGCTATATATGCATAGGAACCTACCAAGTAGTAGTAGCAGTAGAGATTCATCCATCCAAGCCTGTAGTGTCCATCACTTGTTCCATGTTAAAAGCTAGCAAGATGGCAGGACTGCAACCGGCAATCCGAAAATCAATCAAGCATTCAAAATGGATGAATGCTGGTGAATTAGATACAAACATACATACGTAGAATTATCCATATAGAATAGAGAGGTAGTATGAATTAGGGCTATGCACCAAGCAGCTTGCCGTTGAGTGGCGATGCTTAGGCAGGACGGGGCGTAGAAGAGTTATCGAGCATAGCAAAACAGCTGTGTACCGTCAGTCATAGCTCTGAAGAAAGAAATAACCAACAGGGTCAGCTGTTTATTTATTCGGAGTTGAGAGTTGAGCAAATTATTTATTCTGTAACTAGCAGACATAGTACAAGAAAGAAACTACCTACTTAGCTGGTAGGTGACCATGAGCAGGAGCAAACATGATACTATGAATAAACTAGAACCAAAGCAGATAGGAAGGATCTCAAATGGGAGGCACAGATATCACCCAATCACCCTAGGAAAATTGAACTACACAAGAAGAAGCTAATAGGAGTCATGGGAGTCATGGAAAAAAAATTTGAACTACAGAGGGAGGGAGAGAGATGGTACATCATATCTAGTTTTAGTGAGGCTCAATACACCTTAAAAAGTATTGCATATTCATGGAAGAAATTGAAACCGAAAAGGGATGAATGCTCCGATTTTAAACAAATTTAGTACAGCTAAAACTGCATGTACATACAAACTGAGCCAAAGTGCTTTAGTACTGTTGCACGTACAAAGTGAAACGAAACTTGATGTATACAATCCATGTCAGTGAACCAAAGTGTTTTAGTACACACACAGTTTGCTCCAGTTTCAGTTTTGGAAAGGAACCAAAAGGTGCAAAAGGAGGAGGAAGCAACAGTCCATGACACTGCAAAAGGTGCAATATCCAAAATTACAAGTCAACAATCAATACATGCTCAGCTTTCAAGAAAGTTAATGCATATTTACATGCACATTTAGCAAACAAACAAATTGTATCAACTTAATAATTAGTCATGCAAAGGGGCAATATCCAAAACTGCACGTCAGGAACCTAGATGATCCACTTGACAACAAGAGCAGGTATGCATGATCAATATTCACTTAAGACTCCAGACTTCCATGAAACTGGACAATATAAATTCATACTTACAAAGTTAGTCGTGCAAGGGTCTTTTGGATCCAAAGAAACTTGCACATCAGAAAACTACATGAACTGTCAACATGATCAATATATATGTTGAATTGTTGATCAATCTACTAGTCACGCAAAGTTTGACATATCAGAATATGGTTTTTAGGACAATACAACATCGTAAAAGAATCACTTTTACAAGATAATGAAGAAGAGACTGGAGTTTGCTTGCCTGGCCGATGAAACCGTGGCAATGATCACAAATGAGAGCCAGGATCCAGCCGACAGAGAGGATGGTCTTCCTCTCATGCATGCCAAAAACAGCTCTAACTTGCCCTACAGGATCGCCAGTTCCCTACACAAGCATGGACAAGGGAAGTTAAGCAACCAAGCATCCAGAATTAATATAACCCAGTTGCATCCTCGGATATCCTAGCTAACTTGCACACCCAGTCAATGCTACAAAAATGTGAACCGAGAGTACACCACACCATGCAATGGCAACAAAATATAGGTTGCTTCATTTGACTCACCTCTCTGGGCATGAGTGATCTTAGGACGATCCTGGCAGAAAAAAAGAAGAAAGGGGGCCATTAGTTGCTCCAGTCCAAAGCAGTAAACAAGCAGTACTAGTCTTTCCCCATGCAAAGAAACCAAGCAAGGCCTAGAGCTGATTTAGCTATCTGTATACATCCAAAGGTAGCCTTTCAAGAACTAGACAGTCTAAGACTGAACATGAAGTGCTTGAAACATGCTACTGCCATATGATTCATTGATGTGGAATAATAGAAATAGCCGATCGATCGGTCACACCAGACTAAGTGGCAGAGCTCATCTTGCATGTATTAAAAATCAGAAGATAGACCATCAACACAACAATGACAGATTGACAAGGCTCTTTTTACAGTCCTAAGTCGCACGCGTACCCCGCACGCGGATGGATGGCTATTACTGGTATATATAGGAGAAGAAGAGGAGCCCGCGGTGCCACGGATCAGTGACGTGGCGCTGGCCAGACCCTTGATGGCTGGATGGTGGGCATCCCAAGGGCATTTAGTGACGTGATGATGATGATAATAACACACAGCCATGTCCAAGAAACAGAATGATTAAGTGGCACGGTCCGCTTTTACAGTGGCCTGTAGCCGAGTTCAAGTCCCTCCAAGTCAGACGAGTTTGTAAAAAAAGTCAATTTCCAGGTCAATCCAATTATTCTGATTTATTTGGGGATGTACAAATAGTCAATATTCAAGCCAGTCCAGTTATTCTAGTTTCTTCAAGGATGCCAAAAAAAGTCAAGCTCATTGGTTCTAGAGTTTGTTATTTATATTTCTAAAGTGTTCAAGCATTCTTTGATGTTGATCGGTCTAGGCAGTCCCTGTTCTCTCATTTCACAAGAATAACAAGTATATGCTAGCTAGCATTCACAAGCAAATGTATCTGGTAACCTATAGATCCATGGGCTTGGAGCCTCGAAAAGTACAAATTAATTGTGTGATCAACAAGTCCTCTACATCATCAACTAGAAACATTTTGGTTTCATCACATCTTCAAAGACATACAATCCGAGCCATACACATACATGTAATGCAGTGGTGTTTTAACAATCTCGATAGACATTAAATAGACCGGCCAGCGATATTGTACCAACCACAACATTGAGGCCAACGATCAAACGACTGGATTCGAGGTGCACCCAAGTACCTAAGTGTGGGATACGCACGGTAAACAAATGGTAGCTCCATCAGCAGACCTACACATGACCAATGAGCTCGACCACGCGGCGGTTGTTCCTTTGGATGAACAACTTTGCTCCCAAGCGGCCAATGGTCCCGTCGAACGGTTGTCGTTCAACTTGTTGAGCCTGTCCAACTTTCACTCGTTTGATCACCATCAAGATATATTCCATCCTTGCGCTTCGGGGTTGCTCTCCACGCCGGTGGTAAATTGGGGCCGGGAACATCGGGGTGGTTGCTCATGATCACCAAGACTGCATCAAGGATCACAGGAAACATATCAAGACTAGAGACCAACAAAACAACAACTCTTTATTGTGGATTCGAAGCAGTACATACACGCGGCTCTGCCATGGAGGTTCCATACTGCTTGTAGAGGAAGACGTCGAGCTTCATGCTGACACTCTTGTCGACGCTGAGCTTCTTCTCCAGCACACAATCTGAGCCATATAGTCATACAACAAGACAACCACATGAGCAATACACATAGGGAAACCAATTATATATGTATCTCACCCTGCAAACTAATTTACTGTTACTTGTACAAATATTCACGCTATATATATGCATCTCTCCCTGCAAACTAATTAACTGATACTCCATTTCAAGAAAACTAATTGATACGGAGTCCTTGTACAAATATTCAGTATGTGAAGTTAGCACAGTTTTTTTCATGATCCAAACCAAAACTAAACACAAGTTATTGCTCTGTTTGTTTTTCAGGCAAAGATAAGAGCTGGATCATGGTTCAGACTGTAACCTACTCAAGTTATTGTCATAGGAGTACAGGTAAGTAGCAGGACAACGATGCTGCATTAACAGCTTCAGTTAAATATATTATTTTATTTATTTCATTCTTTGCATCGCCACCTGTATCCGTATCCAGCAATACTAAAGTTCCAAATGCTAATCTCAAGATGACAAGTCTCACCTATGGCACCAACATGCTTCAATAAATAGATTTCACTATGAATATCATAAGCATGGCATAAGTATCATGAGTATGGCATAAACGGATGAATCTCAAGGGACAACAAAATTGTACTGCAGTGATATCATGGCATTAGTATCACGAGTCACAAAACAGAGCCGCTGAGTGAGACCAATAAATCCTAGGTTATCAACTGCTTGCCTTGCTTGCGACTGCTTTGCTTGCTCTTCCCGGAGGGTGACTGGTGGAACGGGGACAAAGAGGAAAGGGCAGAAGTTGGAAGACAGACTCTCAGGTCAGGTCCTCTCTTCTCCTCGCCCCCCCCTCTGGTGGTCCTCTCGTTTCCTTGCCGCGGGCTCCATCCGCTGGATGTCCCATCAGCTCCTCTACTCGCCAGGAGCTATATATGCATAGGAACCTACCAAGTAGTAGTAGCAGTAGAGATTCATCCATCCAAGCCTGTAGTGTCCATCACTTGTTCCATGTTAAAAGCTAGCAAGATGGCAGGACTGCAACCGGCAATCCGAAAATCAATCAAGCATTCAAAATGGATGAATGCTGGTGAATTAGATACAAATATACATACGTAGAATTATCCATATAGAATAGAGAGGTAGTATGAATTAGGGCTATGCACCAAGCAGCTTGGCGTTGAGTGGCGATGCTTAGGCAGGACGGAGCGTAGAAGAGTTATCGAGCATAGCAAAACAGTTGTGTACCGTCAGTCATAGCTCTGAAGAAAGAAATAACCAACAGGGTCAGCTGTTTATTTATTCGGAGTTGAGAGTTGAGCAAATTATTTATTCTGTAACTAGCAGACATAGTACAAGAAAGAAACAACCTACTTAGCTGGTAGGTGACCATGAGCAGGAGCAAACATGATACTATGAATAAACTAGAACCAAAGCAGACAGGAAGGATCTCAAATGGGAGGCACAGATATCACCCAATCACCCTAGGAAAATTGAACTACACAAGAAGAAGCTAATAGGAGTCATGGGAGTCATGGAAAAAAAAATTGAACTACAGAGGGAGGGAGAGAGATGGTACATCATATCTAGTTTTAGTGAGGCTCAATACACCTTAAAAAGTATTGCATATTCATGGAAGAAATTGAAACCGAAAAGGGATGAATGCTCCGATTTTAAACAAATTTAGTACAGCTAAAACTGCACGTACATACAAACTGAGCCAAAGTGCTTTAGTACTGTTGCACGTACAAAGTGAAACGAAACTTGATGTGTACAATCCATGTCAGTGAACCAAAGTGTTTTAGTACACACACAGTTTGCTCCAGTTTCAGTTTTGGAAAGGAACCAAAAGGTGCAAAAGGAGGAGGAAGCAACAGTCCATGTCACTGCAAAAGGTGCAATATCCAAAATTACAAGTCAACAGTCAATACATGCTCAGCTTTCAAGAAAGTTAATGCATATTTACATGCTCATTTAGCAAACAAACAAATTGTATCAACTTAATAATTATTCATGCAAAGGGGCAATATCCAAAACTGCACGTCAGGAACCTAGATGATCCACTTGACAACAGGAGCAGGTATGCATGATCAATATTCACTTAAGACTCCAGACTTCCATGAAACTGGACAATATAAATTCATACTTACAAAGTTAGTCGTGCAAGGGTCTTTTGGATCCAAAGAAACTTGCACATCAGAAAACTACATGAACTGTCAACATGATCAATATATATGTTGAATTGTTGATCAATCTACTAGTCACGCAAAGTTTGACATACCAGAATATGGTTTTTAGGACAGTACAACACCGTAAAAGAATCACTTTTACAAGATAATGAAGAAGAGACTGGAGTTTGCTTGCCTGGCCGATGAAACCGTGGCAATGATCACAAATGAGCGCCAGGATCCAGCCGACAGAGAGGATGGTCTTCCTCTCATGCACGCCAAAAACAACTCTAACTTGCCCTACAGGATCGCCAGTTCCCTACACAAGCATGGAAAAGGGAAGTTAAGCAACCAAGCATCCAGAATTAATATAACCCAGTTGCATCCTCAGATATCCTAGCTAACTTGCACACCCAGTCAAGGCTACAAAAATGTGAACCGAGAGTACACCACACCATGCAATGGCAACAAAATATAGGTTGCTTCATTTGACTCACCTCTCTGGCATGAGTGATCTTAGGACGATCCTGGCAGAAAAAAAAGAAAGGGGGCCATTAGTTGCTCCAGTCCAAAGCAGTAAACAAGCAGTACTAGTCTTTCCCCATGCAAAGAAACCAAGCAAGGCCTAGAGCTGATTTAGCTATCTGTATACATCCAAAGATAGTCTTTCAAGAACTAGACAGTCTAAGACTGAACATGAAGTGCTTGAAACATGCTACTGCCATATGATTCATTGATGTGGAATAATAGAAATAGCCGATCGATCGGTCACACCAGACTAAGTGGCAGAGCTCATCTTGCATGTATTAAAAATCAGAAGATAGACCATCAACACAACAATGACAGATTGACAAGGCTCTTTTTACAGCCAATGAAGGTGAAATTAATTGCTAACCCATATAATGAACACAAATATCTTTCTAAGAAGAGTGCAAGTTAGTATATGGTGTTTTGAACTGCTACAAGTTCATAGCAGATTCCAAATATATATGTAGTAATTTCTAGCTGTATTAATAGCCACTTTAAATATATTTCATGAAAAGCAAAAACAAGCTTCTATATCAGATTGATGATTTTGTAGACATTAATTAGATTCAAGCATCATTATGCATGCTGAACGACAGATATCCTAGATGGTTCACTTGACATCAGGAGCAGGTATGCATGATCAATATTCACTTAAGACTCCAGACTTCCATGAAACTGGACAATATAAATCCATACTTACAAAATTAGTCACACAAAGGTCCTTCAAATCCAAAGAAACTTGCACATCAGAAAACTACATGAACTGTCAACATGTATCTAGTCTATCTATATGTGTGTGTGATCAGAATATGCTTTCACATCATCAGGAACAGCAACGTATCACTGCATCTCAAAATGAACTTATCTAATCATCATCATATCAAATCAATCTAATCAATAGATCCATCTTATCAATTCGAGCCTTCCAGGAAAGTTGTGATCCAAACCGCTTCAGACTTTTAGAGTAATACTAATCATATGAAAAGGCACCTTTTTGTCAACATGTGTTACTTACAGGTGCCTTGCCAATGGCGATCCCATTCCCGTTGGCAGCATGGACATCAACGTTGTTGTACCTAATGACCATTTTGCTGGCACGCTTGAGGAAGGAGACGAGTGCTTCCCCAATCCTCTATTAGCTGCAGTTAATTTGTGCAATAGTCATCATCCAAATTGGAAACTGATTAATACTTTAATAAGACATAAAAGAGAATCACTTTTACAAGTATCAACTGCAGTTTTTAGGAAAATACAACACCGTAAAAGAATCATTTTTACAAGACAAGAAGGAAGAAGAGGCTGGAGTTTGCTTGCCTGACTGATGAAACCGTGGCAGTGATCACGAAAGAGCGCCAGGATGCCACTGATGGAGAGGATGGTCGTCCTCTCGCGCATGCCAAAAACAGCTCTAACTTGCCCTACAGGATCGCTAGTTACCTACACGAGCATGGATAAGGGAAGGTAAGCAACCAAGCATCCAAGAACAATATAACCCAGTTGCATCCTCAGATATCCTAGCTAGCTTGCACACCCAGTCAAGGCTGCAAAAATGTGAACCGAGAGTACACCACACCATGCAATGGCAACAAAATATAGGTTGCTTCCTTTGACTCACCTCTATGGTCATGAGTGATCTTGGGACGATCCTGGTAGAAAAAGAAAAGAAATGGGGACATTAGTTCCTCCAGCCCAAAGCAGTCAAACAAGCAGTAGTAGTCTTTCCCCATGCAAAGAAACCAAGCAAGGCCTAGAGCTGCTATAGCTATCTGTATACATCCAAAGGTATCCTTTCAAGAACTAGACAGTCTAAGACTGAACATGAAGTGCTTGAAACATGCTACTGCCAAATGATTCATTGATGTGGTTTTTTTTATATATATAAAAACTTGAACGCTTGTTCAAGAAATACATGATTTCCAGCAGAAAAGTGATTTTGGTCTCATTACATGTATAAAAAAGTCAAGTCTTTGATAGATATGTCTGCAAACATGCAAAT
>NC_057810.1:41897457-41930552 GCF_018294505.1 Triticum aestivum
CCTTCACTAAATCTAGATCCGACCAACCTGCACACAAACTATTCAGTGCTTAGCAGATGCGCTCCTATTCACGTGTCCAAACTTAAGATCATGACACACTTATATGCTTGGTCGTTGCCAAGTAACCAACCAAGTTGAGGTTTGTTTTTTTCCTTGATTAATCTGCTGCTCCTAATAGAAAAATAGCATGCCAAGTAGAGTAATTTATTTGACAAGTACACGAGTCTGCTTATTTACAAGCAGTGTTAGAACACACACACACACACACACACACACACACACACACACACACACACACACACACACAGAGAGAGAGAGAGAGAGAGAGAGGGAGAGATCTTGTGTGAAACTTAATGAGGGCGGAGGAGAATTTTGTGAGTCGTTCAACTTGCTTTGAACACCGGAACCCTGGCGACCACGAAAATCATTGAGGTTACTCTACTGAGTGTGGATTGAAATTTCTAGCTAGAATTTGGACTAGAGCAGCAAAGCAGTTATAAGGAGGAGAACAGAGCAGTGAGTTGGTAGCTTGCCTTGTGCGTCGTGGAGCTCAGGGTCGGAGTCGACCATGTCCTCCTGGTCAAGCTCGGGTATGGTGGCCCACACGTGCCAGTCCTCGTCATCCCCGCCCATGGAGGGCGTCTGCCTGCTGCCTGGCATAAAAGAAATAACAAACCGGTCGGTCACACTGGAAAAGGAACAATTTTAATTGTCAAATTCATTAAACTAGACTAAGTCGTAAAGGTCATCTTGGATGCATTGAAAATTAGAAGACCATCAGCACAACAATAACAGATTGAAAAGGGCTCTTTTTACAGCCAATACAGGTGATAATTAATTGCTAATCCATATATAATGAGCACAAATATCTGGTTTCAAAGAGTGCAAGTTAGTATATGGTGTTTTGAACTGCTACAAGTTCAGATCAGATTTCATATGTAGTAATTTCTAGCTGCATTAATAGCCACTTTAAATATATTTCATGAAAAGCAAAAACAAGCTACTACATCAGATTGATGATTTGTTTAATTAGGTTCAGATATATGCCGAAGCATCATTATGCATGCTGAACAATAAATATCATAGCTAGCTTGCACAACCAGTCATGCGGCAATGTGAAATAAGAGTACACTGCACCATGTAATGGAAAACATGTTGCTGCCTTTTAACACTCATTTCTGTGCATGAGTGATCTTGGGAAGATCCTGGCAGAAAAAGAAAAGAGGGAACCATTAGTTCCTCAAGTCCAAGGCAGTTAAATAAACAGTACTAGTCTTTCCCCATGTAAAAAAACCAAACAAGGCCTAGAGCTACAGCTATCTGTATACTACATCAAAAGGCAGGGCCGTTTCAAGAACTGCAGTCTAAAATTGAACATACTGTAGTTGAGCAAAACGAAATATGTTGCGGCCAAATGATTCATTCATATGGTTTACTTAGCAGACTACAATACAATGCAGTGTAACTTGTACGGCCGTCCAGAATCATTCAGGTACACATTCAACTGAGTTGTGCAGCTTACTTAGCAAATTAATGGCATTACTAGTATTCATCACTGAGCAACAGAGCCAAATGAACATCAGTTCATATAGGTACTTGCAACAAAGATTTTGCATCAGTCATGAACCGAACAGCATACCAGATGACAAAAAAGAGTAGATCTAGCAACAGGTAAAAAAAAGGTCAGAAACTGTAAGTCATTGCACCCACATCTGGCTCATCTTACCAACTTTTCATTTCACATGTCAAATAATGTACTCCCTCCATTTTTGTATACAACGCCACAAACTCATATTACAGGTACCAAGGTAAAAATCAATGCTATGTTTAAGTCAATGTTGCAAGCTAGCTTGTCACCTTGTTTGTCGTGTTAATTAATGTAGTTTTTCTCTCCCACGCACAACAAGCCAACCCTTTTACTCCTCATTGGTTGATTAATGTTGGGAGTACAAACCAACCTTCTCACTCCGCATGCACACAAAGGATATTAATGTCCTCGGGTTCTAGTACGAGGCAAGCGCCATCAATTTTGCCTCGATTAATGTTAGTGGCCTTGTATAGTTGCAAATTGTAATTTTGATAGTGGCCTTGTACACAAAAATGGAGGGAGTATTATTGTTAATGTCGTCCAGGGTATAAATGCTACAGAGCTGTGCAATTTATCTTGTAGTCATAAATTAACCACACCGAATTCATCACTGATCACCGGATTGGCAAAAGAATATCAGTTCATATAACTTGCAATGAAGAATATGTATTGCAGTGAGTTCATAATGAAGATTCTCTATTGAAATTGTGAATCTCACATACACTGCATTGCCATTATCAAATGACAGAGCAGAAACTGTGTTGCTCGCTCATCTTATCATTTGAATCCCCATGGTTCAATCATGGTGGCCTGGCCTGACCAATCTAGCTAGATGCCATTGTTTCTCAAGCTCTAGGAGGATATGCAGCAGGTACCGTTCTTGTAGACGCAATGGTCATGGTCTGGGCAGCAGGCGTCAAGGACGCAGTGGTGATGTTGACGCACCTCCCTGGGCATGATGAGTGATCTTTGGATGATCCTTGCAGAAAAAGGAAAGAACAGGGACCATTAGTTGCTGCAGTCCAAAGCAGTCAAACAAACAGTACTAGTCTTTCCCCATGTAAGCAAAGTGAGCAACGCCTAGAGCTAGAGCTATCTGTATACATCCAAAGGTAGGAGCCTTTTCAATCACTGGACAGTCTAAAACTGAACATACTGTAGTTGAGCAAAAGGAAAGATGCTGCTGCCAATTGTTCATTCTTGTGGTTATATATATAGAACACTTGTCCAAGAAATTGCAAGCTCAGATTTTAGCAGGAAAGTGATTCTCTCGTCTAATTACATGTATGTATATAAGAAAGTCAATTGTTTTTAAAGAAATACAGGTAGTAATTCTGATGAAATCGATCAGTACGGACAAGCTGCCGGCCAGAGGGAGAGTACGTATGTGTAGAGAGTTAATTAGCTAGGTATTTCTTTTATATATCAGTGACACATCATAAATAACTTGTCATTGGCGCGTCTGTACTGGTAGCTTGCACTATCATCTGGTGGTCCAGATTAATCACAGAAAAAACAATAATTTTGGTGGTCCGCCTCAAAGAACGCCCAGCAGTTGTTGGTTTGACAAAAACACAAACAGCTGGCGTGCAAGATTTGATTGATTTGCTTTGCTGAATGGTAAACCAGCCATTTTTTTGATGGTAAAGCTGGATGATTAGGTTTTGCAGAGCAGACCTTGGGCGTTCTTGCCGGTCAGCCTTCCACTCCCATCTTGTCGCCTTGCCGTTCCTGTGGTCATGGACGTCGGGCGCAGATAGAGCAGATCGGATCTGGAGAAGAAAAAGCAAGCATCGGCACATTAGAGAAGAAGCTGCATACTATATATGGAGGAGAGGCGGGATGAGGAAGGAAAGAGGAGTGCATACCTTGCCGTCGGCATGGGAGTCCAAGATCTGCTACCTCGCCGTCGTCAAGGGGCGAGCTCCCCCATGTGCCCTGACTCACTTTTCTGTGCATGAGTGATCTTGGGATTATTCTGGCAGGAAAAGAAAAGAAAGGGAACCATTAGTTCCTCAAGCCCAAGGCAGTTAAACAAGAGTACTAGACTTTCCCCATGTAAAGAACCAAGCAAAGACTAGAGCTACAACTATCTGTATACTACATCTAGAGGAAGGACCCTTTCAAGAACTGCATTCTAAAATTGAACATACTGTAGTTGAGCAAAAGGAAATATGTTGGTGGCAAATGATTCGTTCAGATTGGTTTACTTAACAGACGACAATACAATGGAGCGCAACTTGTACGGTCGTCCAGATTCATTCAGGTGCACATTCAACTGAGGTGTTCAGTTTAATTAGCAAATTAACAACATTACTAGTATACATCACTGAGCAACAGATGGCCAAATGAACATCGGTTCATATAGGTACTTGCAACGAAGATTCCACATCACAGTCATGAACCGAACAGCAGACTAGATGACAAAACAGGGTAGATCTACCAGCAGCTAAAAGAGTCGGAAACTCTCAAGCCATTGCACCGACATCTGGCTCATCTTATCAATATTTTAATACAAATGTCAAAGCAATGTATGGTTCTTAATGGAGTTCAGGGTATATATGCTACAGAGCTGTGTAATTTATCTTGTAATAGTAAATTAACCACATCCAGTTCATCACTGATCACCAGATTGGCAAAAGAATATCAGTTCATATAACTCGCAATGAAGAATATGTATTGCAGTGAGTTCATAATTAAGATTCTCTATTGAAATTGTGATACACACATCCACTGCATTGCTATTACCAAATGACAGAGCAGAAACTGTGTTACTCGCTCATCTTATCATTTGAATCCCCATGGTTTAATCATGGTGGCCTGGCCTGACCAATTTAGATGCCATTGTTTCTGAAGCTATAGGAGGATATGCAGCGGGTACCTTTCTTGTAGACACAGTGGTCATGGTCTTGGCAGCAAGCGTCGAGGACGGAGTGGTCATGTTGACTCACCTCTCTGGGCATGATGAGTGATCTTGGGATGATCCTTGTAGAAAAAGAAAACAACAGGGACCATTATTCGCTCCAGTCCAAAGCAGTCAAACAAACAGTACTAGTCTTTCCCCACGTAAAGAAACAGAGAAATGCCTAGAGCTACGGCTATCTGTATACATCCAAAGGTAGGAGCCTTTTCAATCACTGTACAATCTAAAACTGAACATACTGTAGTTGAGCAAAAGGAAAGATGCTGCTGCCAAACGTTCATTCATTTGGTTATATATATAGAACGAGCTGTTTTACGGTGATTGGGTTAGTACTCGGAGTACTTAGCAGTACTTACATGTCTCATCACGTCTGATTTTTATTAGCCGTCAGATCTTGCGGGGAATTTTAATTGATTAAATTTAATATGTTAATTGCGATAAGGGCATAATGGTCCAGGGGGGAATATCTTTTCTTGAACCGATCACCTGAGGACCAGATCCATGTCTACTCGATCCAGTTCAGAATCCTCCTCCGATCTATTCGTCGCCGCTCGCCGCTCCTGACCTTCTCCATCCTCGACCTGCCCGGCGAGAGGAATAAATTCATCGTCCTCGTCCTCCACCCAACCAACCCCAGCCCCCCACGCCGTCACCGAAGAAGAAGAAGGCCGGATCTGCGCCGGCTGAATCGGCGGCGACCGCGGCGGGCGATCCCATCTCTTCGCGCGTACCATCCTTAAGGTATGAATTCGGCTTGGCGTTCTCCTCGTTCTCTTGGCCGTTGCGCCCCTCCACCGTGCATGCAGTACAACCTCATGTTGGGGAACGTAGTAATTTCAAAAAAATTCCTACGCACACGCAAGATCATGGTGATGGCATAGCAACGAGAGGGGAGAGTGTTGTCCACGTACCCTCGTAGACCGTAAGCGGAAGCGTTAGCACAACGCGGTTGATGTAGTCGTACGTCTTCACGATCCGACCAATCCAAGCACCGAACGTACGGCACCTCCGAGTTCAGCACACGTTCTGCTCGATGACGATCCCTGGGCTCCGATCCAGCAAAGCTTCGGGGATGAGTTCCGTCAGCACGACGGCGTGGTGACGATGATGATGTTCTACCGGCGCAGGGCTGCGCCTAAGCTTCGCGACGATATGACCGAGGTGGAATATGGTGGAGGGGGGCACCGCACACGGTTAAGGAACGATCTGTAGATCAACTTGTGTGTTCTGGGGTGCCCCCTTGCCCCCGTATATAAAGGAGGGAGGGAGAGGTGCGGCCGGCCCCTTTGGGGTGCGCCTGGAGGAGTCCTACTCCCACCGGGAGTAGGACTCCCCCCTCTTGCCTTGGTGGAGAAGGAAAGGGGGGAGGGGAAAGAGGAAAGGGGGGCGCCCCCCCCCCTTCCTTGTCCTATTCGGACTAGGGGCGGAGGGGGCGCGCGGCCTACCCTCCTCTTCTCCCTCATGGCCCACTAAGGCCCATTAACCCCCGGGAGGGTTCCGGTAACCCCCCGGTGTTTCGGTAAAATCCCGATTTCACCCGGAATCTTTCCGATGTCCAAATATAGGCTTCCAATATATCAATCTTTATGTCTCGACCATTTCGAGACTCCTCGTCATGTCCGTGATCACATCCGGGACTCCGAACAAACTTCGGTACATCAAAACTTATAAACTCATAATAAAACTGTCATCGTAACGTTAAGCGTGCGGACCCTACGGGTTCGAGAACTATGTAGACATGACCTAGAACCATTCTCGGTCAATAACCAATAGCGGAACCTGGATGCCCATATTGGTTTCTACATATTCTACGAAGATCTTTATTGGTCAAACCGCATAACAACATACGTTGTTCCCTTTGTCATCGGTATGTTACTTGCCCGAGATTTGATCATCGGTATCCAATACCTAGTTCAATCTCGTTACTGGCAAGTCTCTTTACTCGGTCTGTAACACATCATCTTATTACTAACTCATTAGTTATAATGCTTGCAAGGCTTAAGTGATGAGTATTACCGAGAGGGCCCAGAGATACCTTTCCGACAATCGGAGTGACAAAACCTAATCTCGAATTATGCCAACTCAACATGTACCTTCGGAAACACCTGTAGAGCACCTTTATAATCACCCAGTTACGTTGTGACGTTTGGTAGCACAAAAGTGTTCTTCCGGTAAACGTGAGTTGCACAATCTCATAGTTGAAGGAACTTTGTATAAGTCATGAAGAAAGCAATAGCAACATACTAAACGGTCAAGTGCTAGGCTAACGGAATGGGTCATGTCAATCACATCATTCTTCTAATGATGTGATCCCATTAATCAAATGACAACACATGTCTATGGTTAGGAAACATAACCATCTTTGATTAATGAGCTAGTCAAGTAGAGGCATACTAGTGACTATATGTTTGTCTATGTATTCACACATGTATCATGTTTTCGGTTAATACAATTCTAGCATGAATAATAAACATTTATCATGATATGAGGAAATAAATAATAACTTTATTATTGCCTCTAGGGCATATTTCCTTCAGTCTCCCACTTGCACTAGAGTTAATAATCTAGATTACATAGTAATGATTCTAACACCCATGGAGTCTTGGTGTTGATCATGTTTTGCTCGTGAGAGAGGCTTAGTCAACGGGTCTGCAACATTCAGATCCGTATGTATTTTGCAAATCTCTATGTCTCCCACTTGGACTTGGTCCCGAATGGAATTGAAGCGTCTCTTGATGTGCTAGGTCCTCTTGTGAAATCTGGATTCCTTTGCCAAGGCAATTGCACCAGTATTGTCACAGAAGATCTTCATTGGTCCCGATGCACTAGGTATGACACCTAGATCGGAAATGAACTCCTTCATCCAGACTCCTTCATTTGCTGCTTCCGAAGCAGCTATGTACTCCGCTTCACATGTAGATCCTGCTATGACGCTTTGTTTAGAACTGCACCAACTTACAGCTCCACCGTTTAATAAAAACACGTATCCGGTTTGCGATTTAGAATCGTCCGGATCAGTGTCAAAGCTTGCATCGACGTAACCGTTTACGACTAGCTCTTTGTCACCTCCATATACGAGAAACATTTCCTTAGTCCTTTTCAGGTATTTCAGGATGTTCTTGACCGCTGTCCAGTGATCCACTCCTGGATTACTTTGGTACCTTCCTGCCAAGCTTATTGCTAAGCATACGTCAGGTCTGGTACACAGCATTGCATACATGATAGAGCCTATGGCTGAAGCATAGGGAACATTTTTCATTTTCTCTCTATCTTCTGCTGTGGTCGGGCATTGAGTTTGACTCAACTTCACACCTTGTAGCACAGGCAAGAATCCTTTCTTTGCCTGATCCATTTTGAACTTTTTCAAAATTTTGTCAAGGTATGTGCTTTGTGAAAGTCCTATTAAGCGTCTTGATCTATCTCTATAGATCTTGATGCCCAATATGTAAGCAGCTTCACCGAGGTCTTTCATTGAAAAACTTTTATTCAAGTATCCTTTTATGCTATCCAGAAATTCTATATCATTTCCAATTAATAATATGTCATCTACATATAAAATTAAATATGCTACAGAGCTCCCACTCACTTTCTTGTAAATACAGGCTTCTCCAAAAGTCTGTATAAAACCATATGCTTTGATCACACTATCAAAGCGTTTATTCCAACTCCGAGATGCTTGCACCAGTCCATAAATGGAACGCTGGAGCTTGCACACTTTGTCATTACCTTTTGGATCAATAAAACCTTCCGGCTGCATCATATACAACTCTTCTTCTAGAAATCCATTCAAGAATGCAGTCTTGACATCCATTTGCCAAATTTCATAATTTATGAAATGCAGCAATAGCCAACATGATTCGGACGGACTTAAGCATCGCTACGGGTGAGAAAGTCTCATCGTAGTCAACCCCTTGAAGTTGTCGAAAACCTTTTGCAACAAGTCGAGCTTTATAGACAGTTATATTACCATCAGCGTCAGTCTTCTTCTTAAAGATCCATTTATTCTCAATGGCTTGTCGATCATCGGGCAAGTCAACCAAAGTCCATACTTTGTTTTCATACATGGATCCCATCTCAGATTTCATGGCTTCTAGCCATTTTGCGGAATCCGGGCTCATCATCGCTTCCTCATAGTTCGTAGGTTCATCATGGTCAAGTAACATGACTTCCAGAATAGGATTACCGTACCACTCTGGCGCGGATCTTACTCTGGTAGACCTACGAAGTTCAGTAGAAACTTGATCTGAAGTTTCATGATCATTATCATTAGCTTCCTCACTAATTGGTGTAGTTGTCACAGGAACCGGTTCTCGTGATGAACTACTTTCCAATAATGGAGTAGATATAGTTATCTCATCAAGTTCTACTTTCCTCCCACTCACTTCTTTCGAAAGAAACTCCTTCTCTAGAAAGGATCCATTCTTAGCAACGAATGTCTTGCCTTCGGATCTGTGATAGAAGGTGTACCCAATAGTCTCTTTTGGGTATCCTATGAAGACACATTTCTCCGATTTAGGTTCCAGCTTATCTGGTTGAAGTTTCTTCACATAAGCATCACAGCCCCAAACTTTAAGAAACGACAACTTTGGTTTCTTGCCAAACCACAGTTCATAAGGCGTCGTCTCAACGGATTTTGATGGTGCCCTATTTAACGTGAATGCGGCCGTCTCTAAAGCATAACCCCAAAATGATAGCGGTAAATCAGTAGGAGACATCATAGATCGCACCATATCCAGTAAAGTATAATTACGACGTTCGGACACACCATTTCGTTGTGGTGTTACAGGTGGCGTGAGTTGCGAAACTATTCCACATTGTTTCAAGTGTAGACCAAACTCGTAACTCAAATATTCTCCTCCACGATCAGATCGTAGAAATTTTATTTTCCTGTTACGATGATTTTCTACTTCACTCTGAAATTCTTTGAACTTTTCAAATGTTTCAGACTTGTGTTTCATCAAGTAGATATACCCATATCTGCTCAAATCATCTGTGAAGGTGAGAAAATAACGATATCCGCCGCGAGCCTCAACATTCATTGGACCACAAACATCAGTATGTATGATTTCCAACAAGTCAGTTGCTCGCTCCATAGTTTCGGAGAATGGCGTTTTAGTCATCTTGCCCATGAGGCATGGTTCGCAAGTACCAAGTGATTCATAATCAAGTGATTCCAAAATCCCATCAGTATGGAGTTTTTTCATGCGCTTTACACCGATATGACCTAAACTGCAGTGCCACAAATAAGTTGCATTATCATTATTAACTCTGCATCTTTTGGTTTCAACACTATGAATATGTGTATCACTACTATCGAGATTTAATAAAAATAGACCACTCTTCAAGGGTGCATGACCATAAAAGATATTACTCATATAAATAGAACAACCATTATTCTCTGATTTAAATGAATAACCGTCTCGCATCAAACAAGATCCAGATATAATGTTCATGGTCAACGCTGGCACCAAATAACAATTATTCAGGTCTAAAACTAATCCCGAAGGTAGATGTAGAGGTAGCGTGCCGACCGCGATCACATCGACTTTGGAACCGTTTCCCACGCGCATCGTCACCTCGTCCTTGGCCAGTGCTCGCTTATTCTGTAGTCCCTGTTTCGAGTTGCAAATATTAGCAACAGAACCAGTATCAAATACCCAGGTGCTACTACGAGCTCTAGTTAGGTACACATCAATAACATGTATATCACATATACCTTTGTTCACTTTGCCATCCTTCTTATCCGCCAAATACTTGGGGCAGTTCCGCTTCTAGTGACCAGTCTGCTTGCAGTAGAAGCACTCAGTTTCAGGCTTAGGTCCAGACTTGGGTTTCTTCTCTTGAGCAGCAACTTGCTTGCTGTTTTTCTTGAAGTTCCCCTTCTTCTTCCCTTTGCCCTTTTTCTTGAAACTAGTGGTCTTGTTGACCATCAACACTTGATGCTCCTTCTTGATTTCTACCTCCGCAGCTTTTAGCATTGCGAAGAGCTCGGGAATAGTCTTGTTCATCCCTTGCATATTATAGTTCATCACAAAGCTCTTGTATCTTGGTGGCAGTGATTGGAGAATTCTGTCAATGACGCTATCATCCGGAAGATTAACTCCCAGTTGAATCAAGTGATTATTATACCCAGACATTTTGAGTATATGCTCACTAACAGAACTATTCTCCTCCATCTTGCAGCTGTAGAACTTATTGGAGACTTCATATCTCTCAATCCTGGCATTTGCTTGAAATATTAACTTCAACTCCTGGAACATCTCATATGCTCCATGACGTTCAAAACGTCGTTGAAGACCCGGTTCTAAGCCGTAAAGCATGGCACACTAAACTATAGAGTAGTCATCAGCTTTGCTCTGCCAGACGTTCTTAACGTCGTCAGTTGCATCAGCAGCAGGCCTGGCACCCAGCGGTGTTTCCAGGACGTAATTTTTCTATGCAGCAATGAGGATAATCCTTAGGTTACGGACCCAGTCCGTGTAATTGCTACCATCATCTTTCAACTTTGCTTTCTCAAGGAACGCATTAAAATTCAACGGAACAACAGCACGAGCCATCTATCTACAAACAAACATAGACAAGCAAAATACTATCAGGTGCTAAGTTCATGATAAATTTAGGTTCAATTAATCATATTACTTAAGAACTCCCACTTAGACAGACATCTCTCTAGTCATCTAAGTGATCACGTGATCCAAATCAACTAAACCATAACCGATCATCACGTGAGATGGGGTAGTTTTCAATGGTGAACATCTTTATGTTGATCATATCTTACTATATGATTCACGCTCGACCTTTCGGTCTCCGTGTTCCGAGGCCATATCTGCATATGCTAGGCTCGTCAAGTTTAACCTGAGTATTCCGCGTGTGCAAAACTGTCTTGCACCCGTTGTAGATGGACGTAGAGATTATCACACCCGATCATCACGTGGTGTCTGGGCACGACGAACTTTGGCAATAGTGCATACTCAGGGAGAACACTTCTTGACATTTTTTAGTGAGAGATCATCTTAAAATGCTACCGTCAATCAAAGCAAGATAAGATGCGTAAAGGATAAACATCACATGCAATCAATATAAGTGATATGATATGGCCATCATCATCTTGTGCTTTTGATCTCCATCTCCGAAGCACCGTCATGATCACCATCGTCACTGGCGCGACACCTTGATCTCCATCGTAGCATCGTTGTCGTCTCGCCAACTATTGCTTCTACGACTATCGCTACCGCTTAGTGATAAAGTAAAGCAATTACAGGGCGTTTGCATTTCATACAATAAAGCGACAACCATATGGCTCCTGCCAGTTGCCGATAATTTCGGTTACAAAACATGATCATCTCATACAATAAAATATAGCATCACGTCTTGACCATATCACATCACAACATGCCCTGCAAAAACAAGTTAGACGTCCTCTACTTTGTTGTTGCAAATTTCCGTGGCTGCTACGGGCTTTTGCAAGAACCGTTCTAACCTACGCATAAAAACCACAACGATAGTTCGTCAAGTTGGTGCTGTTTTAACCTTCGCAAGGACCGGGCGTAGCCACACTCGGTTCAACTAAAGTGAGAGAGACAGACACCCGCCGATCACCTTTAAGCAACGAGTGCTCGTAGCGGTGAAACCAGTCTCGCGTAAGCGTACGCGTAATGTCGGTCCGGGCCGCTTCATCTCACAATACCGCCGAACCAAAGTATGACATGCTGGTAAGCAGTATGACTTGTATCGCCCACAACTCACTTGTGTTCTACTCGTGCATATGACATCTACGCATAAAACCTAGGCTCGGATGCCACTGTTGGGGAACGTAGTAATTTCAAAAAATTTCCTACGCACACGCAAGATCATGGTGATGGCATAGCAACGAGAGGAGAGAGTGTTGTCCACGTACCCTCGTAGACCGTAAGCGGAAGCGTTAGCACAACGCGGTTGATGTAGTCGTACGTCTTCACGATCCCACCGATCCAAGCACCGAATGTACGGCACCTCCGAGTTCAGCACACGTTCTGCTCGATGACGATCCCCGGGCTCCGATCCAGCAAAGCTTCGGGGATGAGTTCTGTCAGCACGACGGCGTGGTGACGATGATGATGTTCTACCGGCGCAGGGCTTCGCCTAAGCTTCGCGACGATATGACCGAGGTGGAATATGGTGGAGGGGGGCACTGCACACGGTTAAGGAACGATCCGTAGATCAACTTGTGTGTTCTGGGGTGCCCCCTTGCCCCCGTATATAAAGGAGGGAGGGGGAGGTGCGGCCGGCCCCTTTGGGGTGCGCCTGGAGGAGTGCTACTCCCACCGGGAGTAGGACTCCCCCCTCTTGCCTTGGTGGAGAAGGAAAGGGGGGAGGGGAAAGGGGAAAGGGGGCGCCCCCCCCCCCTTCCTTGTCCTATTCGGACTAGGGGGGAGGGGGCGCGCGGCCTGCCCTGGCCTGCCCTCCTCTTCTCCCTCATGGCCCACTAAGGCCCATTAACCCCCGGGAGGGTTCCGGTAACCCCCCGGTGTTCCGATAAAATCCCGATTTCACCCAGAACCTTTCCGATGTCCAAATATAGGCTTCCAATATAGCAATCTTTATGTCTCGACCATTTCGAGACTCCTCGTCATGTCCGTGATCACATCCGGGACTCCGAACAAACTTCGGTACATCAAAACTTATAAACTCATAATAAAACTGTCATCGTAACGTTAAGCGTGCGGACCCTACGGGTTCGAGAACTATGTAGACATGACCTAGAACCATTCTCGGTCAATAACCAATAGCGGAACCTGGATGCCCATATTGGTTCCTACATATTCTACGAAGATCTTTATCGGTCAAACCGCATAACAACATACGTTGTTCCCTTTGTCATCGGTATGTTACTTGCCCGAGATTTGATCGTCGGTATCCAATACCTAGTTCAATCTCGTTACTGGCAAGTCTCTTTACTCATTCTGTAACACATCATCTTATTACTAACGCATTAGTTATAATGCTTGCAAGGCTTAAGTGATGAGTATTACCGAGAGGGCCCAGAGATGCCTTTCCGACAATCGGAGTGACAAAACCTAATCTCGAATTATGCCAACTCAACATGTACCTTAGGAAACACCTGTAGAGCACCTTTATAATCACCCAGTTACGTTGTGATGTTTGGTAGCACACAAAGTGTTCTTCCGGTAAACGTGAGTTGCACAATCTCATAGTTGAAGGAACTTTGTATAAGTCATGAAGAAAGCAATAGCAACATACTAAACGATCAAGTGCTAGGCTAACGGAATGGGTCATGTCAATCACATCATTCTTCTAATGATGTGATCCCATTAATCAAATGACAACACATGTCTATGGTTAGGAAACATAACCATCTTTGATTAATGAGCTAGTCAAGTAGAGGTATACTAGTGACTATATGTTTGTCTATGTATTCACACATGTATCATGTTTCCGGTTAATACAATTCTAGCATGAATAATAAACATTTATCATGATATGAGGAAATAAATAATAACTTTATTATTGCCTCTAGGGCATATTTCCTTCACCTCAACCCCACAAGATCCGGGTACTGACTAGAACAACGAATGGAAAGCTTCATCGTGGCATAGTTTCTCTTGAGCTAATCGCATCATGTTTGTTTAAGTAAGATGTTGACGTTTGAGATGAGATATACTAAAGGAAGATGAGATACTGGTTCCATAGTTCACTTAATTTAGTTTATTAAAGTCATCATCACTTTAGGTTTGCATAGCGCATGAAATATAGTTTAAAGGAAGATGAGATACTACTTGTTGGACGTTGATGATTGGTTTCCATGCACTTGTCTTTGCCTATGAGCTATTTTACACCTGCAACATTGATAAACAGAAAGATGTTGATGATTGGTTTCCCTCACATGTCATATGCAGGAAGACATGGCGTATGCAAGTGCTGAGAGTATGTTCGAGTATGTAAATGTTGTCAGCAAGATGTTTGATAGTGAGGCTGAAGGCTATGAATTCTACAACAAATATGCTCTTGAAAAAGGTTTTAGTGTGAGGAAAAGCTACGTTGAGTGGGATGGATCCAACAAATACATAATTTTAAGGAAAATTGTGTGTAGTCGTCAAGGGTTTCGCGAAGATAAGCACATGAAAAGAAAGATGGAAGATAGAAAGAGGAGGCCACGAAGTTTAACTCGTGTTGGGTGTAATGCTAAATTGGTCATTACGAGACAGGAGGAAACCGGTCGGTGGTTTGTCAAGGATTTAATCGATGAGCACAGCCATCCTCTAGCCCCACGAGATCTTTCTTGTCTGCTGCGTTCGCACAGACGAATTAGCGATGAGCAGAAAGCGGACATTGCGGACATGGAAAAATGTGGGATCCGTAAATACCGTATTATGGATATTTTGTGCTTTCAATACGGTGGATTTGATAAGGTTGGATGCATAAAGAGGGGCGTTTACAATTTCTGCCATGCTAATAAGCAGGAGACAATCAGTGCCGGTGATGCTAAAACGGTGATCATGCACATGATGGCGAGGCGAGAGCGAGATGTGGATTTTTTCTTCAAGTACTTGGTAGACGAGCATGGCCATCTGAAGGGACTGTTCTGGGCTGATAGTCAATCGCGACTTGACTATGAGGCTTTCGGAGACGTCATTGTTTTTGATAGCACATACAGAACCAACAAATACAATCTGCCATTCGTGCCTTTTGTCGGGTTGAATCACCACCGCAGCACTGTTATATTTGGCTGTGGTATAATTTCTCATGAAACAAGCCAGGCATACGAGTGGATGTTGCGGACCTTTTCTGATTGCATGGCACAGAAGCATCCGATATCTGTGATCACAGATGCGGACCTTGCAATGCAGAGAGCAATAAGGGTGGTCTGGCCAGACTCAAACCATAGACTATGTATATGGCACATTCAGCAGAACATTGTACGCCATCTGCATGATGACGACGTAAAGGAGGAATTCAGATCTTTCATTTATGATACTTCTTCCATTGAAGAGCATGAGATAAAATGGATACAATTCTTACAACGGAATAAAGTAACCAGTGAGGAGTCTTGGCTGCATCAGATGTATCAGATGAGAAAGTTGTGGTGTGCTCCATATCTTGAGGGGTGTTGTTTCCTAGGATTGAGCAGCAATCAAAGGAGTGAGAGCTTGAACTCTGTGCTACATACGCATCTTGAGGGTAAGATGTCGTTGTTTGAAATGCCAGAGCACTATGAGCGTTGCCTTGCGTCGCGATGGATTAATGAAGCTCTCCATGACGTCGAAGCCTTGCAGTCCGTTCCATTTATAGAGGAAAATGCTTTGCCGCTTGAGAAACACGCCGCAACAGTTTTCACACCTAGGGTCTTTAAGATGGTCTTATGGAGCATAGATGCTGTCAGCAAATGTCAGATTAGAGAGATACTAGATGGATCAGAAGATTCCACTTATGTTGTGTCCAAGCAGGAAAGAATGGATAAAAAGTTTGGAGTGCGCATTGAAGAGCAAGGAGGTCTTTTGCACAGGGTGAGTTGTTCTTGCCGTAAGCTGGAATGCGCAGGCACACCATGTTCCCACATATTTTACATATTGGGGATTTTAAAACAAACAATTCTGCCCGGTTGTTGCGTTCCCACTAGGTGGACTATGAATGCAAAATGTGCATACGCACCTACCAGAAAAAACCAGATGTATGACTATTCGCTAAGCCTGCAGAGGTACTGCGAGTTGCGGAATTGTAGTCACGCCGCAAGTTTCCAGGCATGCCACTCTGATGAGGACTATCACCGTCTAAAGATGCTTTTGCAAGCACAACATCATGGCAAGCAATCAAGTTTCGAACTAGCTGACAGCAAGGAGTCAACTAATGCTCAGCATAACAGCATTAGGTTTGGCCCGTTGATGCCGCACTCGCAGAAAGTTGATAAGGTTCTGGATCCCGTGCATGTGCCAGGACGAGGTGCACCGCAGAAAAGGCTGTAGGCAAATACAAAGAAGTCAAGATCACAGAATATCTATGGCTATTGCAAGAAACCAGGTCACAATCGACGTAAATGCGCTAAATTGCTAGAGGTACGAAATATGTTCATATTTTTTTTGCATGTGTTTTACTCATAATTGATGTCCATGTGATTTATTCTATTCTTCTGTGTAGGATCTCGAGGCTGAACTGTGATATCTACATACAGCATGAACCGACGATGAGCCAGAGAAAGTCGTGTGCCATTCAGCTTTGTGTGACGTGGTCTTTACATTCTATTTCATCGTGACAGTAATTTAGTGAAGTGCGGTTGTACTGCCATGTTACTGTATTAGTTTGACATCTTTCAATTGCACTTTCTGTGTGTATCATGTGATGTCCAACTTTAAGAATGATGATGTATTTCGACAAATTGGGCACTATGATTCTTCACCCTTATTATGGTTGTCATGCATATTCATAATCATCATGCATATTCTTCATTTACAGAGCAATAATGACTGACGTATTTTTTAAATAAGCGGGGCCCACTCGGGTGTGCTTGGAAATCTTTGAAAAACCTCCATGCACGTTCATCTTCGCTGCATGCAAATCGGGCGGCAGCCGCTGTGCCAGTAGCTGTCAAGGCCTTGATGAATCACTATTCACATGCAGGTCTCCGACTCTTGCATGCAGGTCCCCGACTCTTGCATGCAGGTCCCCTTGAGGCATAGACCGATGTTTTCAGCAGTCAGTCTAGAGGGCATTATAAATTCAAAAAAATACAAAAACTTGGAAACCTAGTTTTGTTTGTGGAAGAGATCATGTGTGCCAAAATTGAGGTGATTTGGAGGTGGTCGAAAAAATGCCCGCATTCCCGGAGGGACCATTTTTTGAAAAAACGTGAATTTTTCCACCACCTCCAAATCACCCAAATTTTCTTGTACATGGTCACCCACATGTGCAAAACATGTGTATGCAAGAAAATTTTGAAAAAAATTATTTTACAATGCCCCCTTGAGGCATAGACCGATGTTTTCAGCAGTCAGTCTAGAGGGCATTATAAATTCAAATTTTTTTAAAAAAATACAAAAACTTGGAAACCTAGTTTTGTTTGTGGAAGAGATCATGTGTGCCAAAACTGAGGTGATTTGGAGGTGGTCGAAAAAATACCTGCATTCCCGGAGGGACCATTTAACTTAAGCCATTTTTTGAAAAAACGTGAATTTTTCCACCACCTCCAAATCACCCAAATTTTCTTGTACATGGTCACCCACATGTGCAAAACATGTGTATGCAAGAAAATTTTGAAAAAAATTATTTTACAATGCCCCCTTGAGGCATAGACCGATGTTTTCAGCAGTTAGTCTAGAGGGCATTATAAATTCAAAAAAAATATTAAAAAATACAAAAACTTGGAAACCTAGTTTTGTTTGTGGAAGAGATCATGTGTGCCAAAACTGAGGTGATTTGGAGGTGGTTGGAAAATTGCACATTTCTGATATTTTCACAGGTTACAAAATATATTATTGGACAGAATATAGACAGCACCACACAGCAACAGCACATTCATCCAATACAATAGAAGATAGCTCTCCGAATACAATTCATCATATTAGTCTCCGAATTCAAAAGACCGAACAAAGATAGAACATTACAAGTCTCGAGACCGCGAGTAGCGAGTTTGTCTTCATATTACAAGTCGATATCGATCATCTAAACTACCATCACATAGAAGAGAGTTGCGGTCATCACGATGAGCATCATCGCGATGAAACTGGTCTTCATCCGGTTCCTCCAACGCTCCCTCCTCTCTCCCGCTAGATAGCGGGCGTATCTAGATTCCGCCTCCGCCCTAGTGGTGTATCCTTTGTAACTGTTACCGTTGAAACGGTGAACCTGTCTCCGACACTCCTCCCAGTCGTCGTAGACTCCGGGAACCTTACCCTTGTACACGACATACGACGGCATCTCTATGCACAAGCCAAACAACAGACAATACATAAGCAATAAATAAGTATGCAACAAAAGGATCGGAAGAGAAAAGCAAGACATTAATAGCACAATTCATGGTCCTAGTAATAAATAGCATCGATTACATCTAAGTTTAACGACTGTCCAAACCAAAGAGACATACAATTCATTAAAGTTTAATTACAACATGAGCCAATCAATGTTTCAGAACTACACATAGCATCACTACTTTCGACTCGACTCATGGGACCGGAGCGCAGATGAAGCCGCCGTCTGTCCTGATGGTCATGAAATCGCGGGCGTTGTCAGCCTGCATTTGTAGCATTGTGTCTATCTCACTGCACAGAACACGGAATGTTAGAAGAAATAAAGAACGATCGATGGATGCATTTTTTGCTGTTTTGGCTGATGTTATTTTGGTGCTGTTTTTGTGCCATTTAGGATGGCTACAGTGACTTTTTGGTGCCATTTTTGATCTCTTAATATGGTTGCAGTGAGAGCAAAATATGGCTGTTATTTTTTTTGTTTCAGAAACAGGACAAACCAAAGGGCCCACGTCTCCCCTCCAGATTTTTCGAGGGCCAAAGGGCAGGACGTTTGAGTTTTCGAGGCAACTCCCCACGCCTCCCTTCCACTGGCAACTCCCCACGACTCCCCTCCACTGGCAACTCCCCACGACGCAGGGAACTCCCCTCCTATTCCATTGCTGCTCAATCTGCCTCCCTCTGCCTCCCTCCTCATTCCATTGCCGCTCCATCTTCCTCCCTCTGCCTCCACCATCAAGTAACTCCCCTCTGCCTCCACCATCGCTGGCCAGGAGGGCAATGGCGGAGGAATCATGGAGCAACTCCCCTCCGTCTGCCAAGAGAATGGCGGAGGCATCGTGGAGCAACTCCCCTCCGTCTGCCAAGCATCACCAAGGTGAGGCGTCTGGCAAGGAGCCGCTGGTGGTCGACAACGACGTTCCGGTCCCCGGGCAGAAGCAGGACTACACCGTGCCGCTCATGGTTGATATCCACCTGAAGAAGGAGAAGCTGGATGTCGTATGCACCAGCAATCCAGACGAAGCCGACAAGAGGATCCGCGAGATCAGGAGGAGGCTCGGTGGCATGCTTTCTCGATCGATCGCCGTTGATGTCAAGTATACGACGGAAGATGAACCTCCGCAAAAGGCTACAGTTCTACAGTTATGCGTGGAGGATCTCGTCCTGGTATACCACATCACCGCGGCAACCAAATGGTAAAAACATCCAGTTCTAAAGTTTCTGAAGTTCTGACGTTTCTGTCTAATTAGTAGTTTCTGAAGTTTCTGAAGTAGACGCAATAGTTCTATAGTTCTGAAGTAGATGCAATACTAGTTCTGAAGTTCTGACGTTTCTGTCTAATTAGTAGTTTCTGAAGTTTCTGAAGTAGACGCAATAGTTCTGAAGTTCTGAACTAGATGCAATACTAGTTCTGAAGTTCTGAAGTTTCTGTCTAATTAGTAGTTTCTGAAGTTTCTCAAGTAGATGCAATAGTTCTGAAGTTTCTGAAGTTTCTCAAGTAGATGCAATAGTTCTGAAGTTCTGAAGTAGATGCAATACTAGTTCTGAAGTTCTGGAGTAGATGCAATAGTAGTTCTGAATTTTATGTCTAATTAGTAGTTTCTGAAGTTTTTGAAGTAGATGAATTTGATGCACCAGATTAATTTGATGCAGGCCCAAGGAACTCCGCCCGCTCCTGCAGGAGAAGAAGCTGTACACCTTTGTTGGCTTCTCCATTGGAGGTGACAAGGAGAAGCTGAAATTGTCTGGTTTGGAGATCAACCCCGACAAGTACGTCAACATGCAGCGCAAATGGAGAGTTCCAAAAAATGGAAAGAAGTGGCAGGCTTTGGCTGAGTTTGCAGCCAGCCTCATCCACCCATCGTACAAGGAAATGAAGAAGAAGACCAACAAGGAATTCGACCACAAACTATGGGGGGACAGCCCACTGCCAAACAACCTCATCGAGTACGCAGCGAAAGATGCGTACGTCACCTACGAGGCATGGAAGAAAATCGAAATCATCAAAGAAGGTTTGGAGTACTGGCAAGAGGCGGAGGATCATTGGGATGACCCCTACTACTGGGGATATTGAGTTATTTGTGGTATTATGTGTCTCAGTTTGCAGTTATGT
The DNA here is from genome assembly GCF_018294505.1 of Triticum aestivum. Lineage (NCBI taxonomy): Eukaryota > Viridiplantae > Streptophyta > Magnoliopsida > Poales > Poaceae > Triticum > Triticum aestivum. The sequence continues at coordinate 41,918,037 of NC_057810.1, forward strand.
GGTTGAACAAGTTTGCTTTTGTAATGCTGAACAAGTTAGCTTTTGTTATGTTGAACAAGTTTGCTTTTGTAATGATGAACAAGTTTGCTTTTGTTATGTAGTTGTGTGATTGTTATGATGCTGGTGCAAAACACTTATGGTTGTGATGTGATGCAAAATCCTTCAACTTTTGGTGATCATTTAGTTCAAGATTTGGTCAGATCGTACAGAATGTTGTCTAGAAGTTTTTGTGATCATTTAGTAGTTTTTTTATACAGAAGCCTTTCACTATAACTGAAAAAGCTGAAGTTCTCAGCATGAAGAATCACACAACACAGCACCTACATTATGGTGATACACTATCAACTGCAGACCTGAATGCATCCAATTCGTCCTTTCCCAAGCAGTGATGGTAACTGAAAGTATAACAACTAAAAACGCAGCTCTACTGTATGTGTCCAATAGTGCCATCATAACAGAACTTTGAAAAGTCCTATATTATATAATAGCAAGCATCACAAGTTTCAGATGGTTTTCTAGCAAGAATTTTCCAGAAATGTGGATTGGTGGCACAAAATTGCTACACTCAGTCGATCTACCTAGCATTATCAGCATGGATACCATTGAGACGTCAACAGAAACTGGGGTACCTGTGCTGTCCTGCGGTGGTTGAGGAGATGGATCCGGCCGATCCCGTTGGGGGGCGCGGGGGTGGAGGCGCCGACGGCGTGCAGGGGCGGCGGACAGAGGGGGACGAGTGGGGGATCTGGCGATGGAGGGAGGGAGGCCACAACGCGAGGGGAATAGGTGGAGTGGGGGAGGGTTCTAATGGCCTACTTTGGATGGGCCTAATTCGGATGGGCCTAATTCGGATGGGCCTAATTCGGATGGGCCGTCTCGTTGTCTGCGCCTGAGGCACGCATGCATGGGAATGGCGGCGACGTGGGTTTGCATGCGCGGGTGGCGGACGTGAACTTTATCTATCCGAAATATGTTATGATTTCTACCCGAAAACAAGCTCGCGTGCGACGCTCTCCCGTGCGACGCACGCCTCTCACGTGATACGCGATTCCGATGCGACTGTGTGCCAAGTTTTATAGATGGAAACTTCTTTAGACACAATTCCATCTCAAAAATAACTCAGAAACAACTGTATGATTGATCATAAAACACATGCATTGTTGTTCAAAGAACTGTATCATGAATAAATTATACCATAATTGCGAATATAGTGTGAAACAGAAAACAAAAGGTTTGTTTGCAACTCAATAATCCTGGTTTGAAGCTTAAACTGGTTGAAAAACAATTGAGCCTACTCCATATTGTCTTCTGCACTGCCAAAATCCAGTGACCTCTTGCGTTGCGTCGTTGGAGATTGCGTCGGGCTTGGCGACGACCCATGTGCTTCAATCTTTTTCTCTTTAACATCAATGTAACCATACAACTTAAGTTGTTCTTGGTCTTTCTCTGCCAACTCTCTAGCAAGACCCTCCATTTCTTGGATTCTCACTTCCTGTAGAAAACCATAGGAATTGTATTAGGAAGAACTCAAAAAAGACGTAGCCATAAACTTGTAAAATTTGAACCTCGGAATCAATGTCATCCTCGGAAAAACAACTCGTAGTTCTATTGTACACAATGTACAGGTGACATGTCTTGCTGCCATTCAGATCAGAAAGCATTTTTTGTACATCATCTGGTCCTGCAATCAAGAACATTCCTTCTGGCAGCTTGCACGCAGACCCGGGTAAGAAGTAGTACAGTTCTGCTCCCAGTTTGCAACCAAAACTATCTCTCATTTCACTCATAATGAGATCGTAGGTCACTTTGGCGGGTTCAAAAATTCTGACTTCTGACGGGTGTTCATCAAAGTATGCTCTCGGGACATGTGACATCTCATCATCCCTACTAACAAAAAATTCCATGACCAGCACCTAGTATCTCACATCATAGTTAATACATTCAATGAGTAAAGGGCCAAACATAACTTTTATGTGCATAGCAACATTGCGGCGTTGTTACCTGCTTTTGTGGAATGTATCCTTCATGTGGAGTGACTGGGGATTGTGCCATCTCAAACCTTCTCACCTTATTATGTTGAATGTATCCTTCATGTGGTGTGACTGGGGACTCTGCCATCACAGGTTTCTTATCCTGCGTATGAAACGTCGATAGTGGGTTTACACACAAGTTTTGAAAGGTCATACCATATCTTGGGTATGCATCGTTGCGAGGTACTTACAAGGGGAGAATTGACGATATGTTGTTGGGGTGGACTGATGTGGCATTGAACGGGTGACTCTATCACAATGTCTCTAGTGAATGGCGACTATGCCGTCTCATGATGCTTAGCCTACATACAATCGCCGACATAAGGTTGCCACAAATTGAAGATGTTTGTATCATAGAATACGTAGGTCCTTAATATATAGAATCGGTGCGAGATACTTACAGGGGGGGAATAATTGAAGACATGTTGTCGGGGTGGCCGTGAGATCGCACGGTCTTCTAACATATGTCCTTCCAAGCGGACCTTCTCCAGCATGGCCTTATAATCCATGTCCGACCGCTCCTGTAGCAGCTTACTATCCACATCCGCACGTGCCTGCAACACATAGGAATCCATGTTGACTCGCTCTATCTGTATAATACTGTCCACAAGCTTCCGGTCCTTCTGCAACGTTTGATGCATTTCCTTGTAGCCTAAGAAAAACTTTTTTTCCATGTACTCACAGTTCCTCTTATACTTTTCTTCAATCTCAAGACGCATCTTCGCCATCTTAAGGGAAAACTCCTGACGCTCCTCCTTTATCATCCTGTCCACGTATGAACGTTCTTTTTTCAGTTTCTTATCTACCTCAGCGCGATCCTTTTGCACCTTCAAGTCGATCTCCCGACGCGCTTCATGCAAAGACTTGTCGTACTCCGCACGGTTGTTATACGCCTCTGAGACCATGGTCCCTACAGCAACACATATACCCATAGTATGAAAACTGTATCCACACCCTCATCCACCTAATTCGAAACAATACGACCGTGAAAAAATATTCATAATCAGTTCGTAGGATCAACTAGTACAAACTATCAATCAAAAAGCTCTTGCATGACATCCTGTACTCGAATCACACCAGAACTACTCAACTATGGCAAAAGCTGGATTTTCTAATCTCTTCAGAAATTACTTGTTGGTCGAATCAATGGAAAAGTAATCAGCACTGCAATCGAAGATGAGAGAAGTCGTGGAAGAGACCTTTTTAATCCGGCGTCGGCGTGGTCGCTTGAGAAGCGATGGCGCGATCCCGGCGATGGCTATGTGAGGAGAAACAAGGTAGATGGGGGTGGTTAGGATAGGGTAGATATGCGGTAGAATGGGAAGGTATATATCCGTGATTGTAGGGTTAATTAGTTATTTTGAAATAATGCGCTTCGATGCAAGTTTTTTTTTAATGAGCGCGATCTTTTCGGGGCTTCCAAAACATGTGCACTGACCGCAGGTCGAACCACATATCACACAAGCCCGAGCCATCGCCGTGCCCGTGCCAACCCGCCGCCCACCATTCTAACTTATTGTTCTCTAAAAAGGAAGAGCAATAAATTCAGTCCAAGAATTTCCAGATATAATTGTCAACCCATTTTTGTTTGTAATTACGAGATATGTTTGGCGCAATTAGTGGCTAACTGGGTTTTTTTTGAGGAATAGTAGCAACTTCGTTTGATACATGCCAAACGTTACGTTCAGATTAGTTGCATTATTTCTTTCATCTTTTACCAAAAAAAATCTATACAAAGTGTTAATTGGACAATGTGAACAATGTGGCACGAAGGTTGTTGGCCCAGCCAGTGGATGGAACGAATGGTACATGTACACGCAAGTACGATCTCTGACACGCGCATTTCATCTGGTTCAGTGGATGCATGCATGCTCTATGTGGCACGAAGTTTGTCGGCCGAGCCAGTCGACGGACCAGATCGATGCTATAGGAGGGACTCCATTGTAGACCAACGCTCCATCAATGTTCGGTGTGTGTGCTACGTCCACCGTAAGACAAACATAGTTCCGTCAACCCTAAAACCCTTAAACCCTAAACCCTGATAACCCTAAACCCCCCCTCCCACTAAACCGTAAAAACATTCAAATTTTTGCCCCGCATGGAAACCATTATGCATGCATTCTCTATGTGGTCTCATGGGATGCCATGAAAGATTTTCGGGATTATACATGCAAGTACGATCTCTGACACGCGCATTTCCGGCCTAGCATGTCAACACCCCGAAAGCACTGGCTGGGTTCCTCACCTGTAGGAAACCAACCAAACATCGATCCGGTCCAGTGGATGGATGCATGCTCTATGTGGCATGAAGTTTGTCGGCCGACCCAGTCAACGGACCGGATCAATGGTACCGGAGGGAATCCATTGTAGACCAACGCTCCATCAATGTCCGGTGTGTGTGCTATGTCCACCGTAAGACAAACATAGTTCCGTCAACCCTAAAACCCTTAAACCCTAAACCCTGATAACCCTAAACCCCACCTCCCACTAAACCGTAAGAACATTCAAATTTTTGCCCCACATGGAAACCATTATGCATGCATTCTCTATGTGGTCTCATGGGATGCCATGAAAGATTTTCGGGATTATACACGCAAGTACGATCTCTGACACACGCATTTCCGGCCTAGCATGTCAACACCCCGAAAGCACTAGCTGGGTTCCTCACCTGTATGAAACCAACCAAACATCGATCTGGTCCAGTGGATGGATGCATGCTCTATGTGGCACGAAGTTTGTCGGCCGAGCCAGTCAACGGACCGGATCGATGGTACCAGAGGGAATCCATTGTAGACCAACGCTCCATCAATGTCTGGTGTGTGTGCTACGTCCAACGTAAGACAAACATAGTTCCGACAACCCTAAAACCCTTAAACCCTAAACCCTGATAACCCTAACCCCCCCCCCCCACTAGACCGTATAAACATTCAAAATTTTGCCCAACATGGAAACCATTATGCATTCATTCTCTATGTGGTCATGGGATGCCATTAAGAAAGTTTGGGATCATTACTACATATACAAGCAAGTACGTTCTCTGACACACGCATTTCCGGGCTTGCATGTAAACACTCAACCCTAAACCCTGATAACCCTAACCCCTGATAACCCTAAACCCCTAAACCCCTAAACCCTAATAACTCCAAACCCCTAAACCCTAAACCCCGTAAACCCCACACCGAGTTCACAAGATTTTCTTGTTTCTTTATATCATTTATCCAAATCTTACATAACTCACGCGGCCCACCCCTCCCTAAATCCCGCGGTTACAGCTCCGCATTCTAACCACCCGGGTCCTCCGCACCTCCCACGACCGCTACAAGATCAGATCGGAGACGCCGGTCGCCCACGGAATACAAGAGTCGGCGGCCACCACTCGCCGCCCACCGCCAACGTGATCTGAGGGCTCGGACGTCAGTGTTCTTCTCGCCGCCTCCTCCTCGCGTGAACGCGCTGTTTTCCTTTGCGCCGTTGACCGCGCTATACCGACACTTATAGTTTCTGACGCACTAACCGCCGCCATCTACTCGGTGGCACCATCTCCGAGATAAGGTATTAGCTAATAGTAACTCTTTATAATCGTTGTCCGCCGATGCTTTAGTTGTTGAACCCTCATAGGTTTTGCACCCAAATAGGTTTTGTGCTTAAACCATAAGTGGATCATATGTTAAATGACCCAGTTAATTTTGTTAAAATTAATTCTCTGCTAATTTCGTTATACATTTTCCAATTTTGTTCAGATTAATTGAGCCTGATTTTATCATTGCATACGAGGCAGCAATGTCAGTTTCAGATACGAACCTTAATAATGGAGAAAAGCCCATCTCCGAAACTACCGATGCGGTAAGTAATTGACTGTTTGTCTACAATCGTCTCATACACATAATTCATGTGTACTCGGTTTTATTTAATGGAATGTAACAGGAACTCGCCGAAAAGCATGGTCATATGAAGTTAGTATGCTCACAGACAAGGTTCGGAAAAACCATGAAACTGTTGTCAGAAGACCACAAAAAGTACATCATATCAGAAACCAGTCTCGGCGGACTAACCCAGATGCATGAAGTGACTCTACGTCGCATAATGTTGGTTAGACTAGCCAAGAGCATAGATATGGACACGAAATCCATTACCATCTGTAAAACCCCAATTCCTATAACAAAAGAGGACGTGCAAGGTATATTTGGCATTCCGATAGAAGGGGGGGATATAGAGCCACATCTGGAAAATCAAACCGACACAGAATTGTTTACCGCCTATGCAAACAATGGGCAAATTTTGATTTCTGACCTTGGAACGGCGATCCGAGCTTCCAAAGCCCCAGACAGTGATTTCCTGAGATGGTTCATTCTGTACGCAATTGGTACTGTTCTAGCACCAACAGCACAACATTATGTGGACTCGAAATATCTCAACCTTGTTACAGATCTTGAAAACCTTCGAAAATTTAAATGGGGATGTTTCACACTTAATCACTTCTTCAAGTCCGTTCACAAGTTTAGAAATCGAGATCACATAAATCTACAAGGAAATCTAATTCTGCTCCAGGTTAGTGCTAGATCACTACTTAATGTCCTTTAATTATTGTTCTGTTGCATATCTGTATGGTGATGAACTAATTTATTGTGTAGTATTGGTACTGGGAGCACATGCGTAGTGGCCGATTAATGTATGCTTCTGGACCCCCTCCATTGATCGCACGATGGGACAAAATGATGGCTACTATAAGAAGTGATGCTTACGAGAAAGGAGGTCTTCATAATGGGCTAGTACCTATCTACAATTGAACTTTCTATATCCGATTTTTTATTTGGTACTAATGGTTCATTATATTTTAAAAAAATAGGCTGTCATGGAAATTTGTGCTCCTCAACGACCGTCCGAGAATTCTAATAATTTTCCAAGAAAAAAGATGAACATGTGCATCAACATGATTCGTATCGAGCACCATCACAAGGACAGCAATTTAGTAGCCAGCAAGTGTGTACTCCAAAGACTATTTGTTTTTGCAATATCGCAAATAGGTGTCATGGAACCTCATTCATTTAGCTATTGTTATCAACAGGGTTTTATTTTGTTTACACAGATTGAAATGGTAGTTGAAGTCATGAATGCACGCATTGCTGATCATGAAAAGAAGGTAGGCAGGAAGTTAATGGAAATTGAGCACAGATTTGATGTTAAATACCAGACTCTAGGTGAAGACTTGATCGACATGAAGACTAAAACTGGCACTAATCCTAGGTTGTTGAAGGCCGAGGACGAAATTAAAGACTTAAGGAGGGAACTCCATGTATGTCATACTGTGCATTTTGTATTTTTTATGAATATGTTCCTTCATGTTCATTATTGTTTGCATTGTTACAGGACTTAAAATACGAATTTACAAGGAACCGACAATCAGTGTCACAGAAAGGAGGCGTGCAGGTGATCAATATGGCCCAACATATTAATATCTAAAAGTAACAAACTAATGATGAACTACCTTTGTTCATTGTAGGATCAAGTCAATGTGTGCAATTCATCCCTGACAGGAACTCCTAGGGCTAGCCAAGTCACGACAGGGACTTCGAGTACACCAAGTGCAAGACATGTGACGGAAAACAATGAGGAAGCACAATTAACTCCGATGAAGCCTGTCTTTGGTAATGATTACAAGTTCACGCATGAGGACATAGAGACAGCCGTTTACATCCGCGGAACATACGACCCTATTGAAATAGCTAGAATCGGAGACATTACCCTCACAGCAGAAAATCTGAAGCGAAATTTGGATGACAAATACATTTATGGTGATGTAAGCCCATTATACTCTATTCTACATCATTACTGCAACAACTGTCTTATTATTGTATGATTGAAAATTTGGCAGGTTATTATGGCATATGCTAGCATTAGCCAAATTGAGAATGATACTACCTCAATCATATCCCCTCAAGAAACCGAAAAGTTGTTACAAATGAAGGGGTGGTTCCTATTGGATGTGCAGCCTCATGGTTAGCTCGTGTAGCAGGGAAATTTGTAGGGCGCCGAAAGGTACACGTTTTCCACACCTTCATAGTTTACGTACACGACAACTTTCGGTTCTTAACCCAACCCGAATTTTACTGCAGGTGCATGTCCCACTGAATGTACACCAAAACCATTGGATGATAATGATGTTTAATTTTGACAAAAAAGAAATTCAGACTCTGAACTCCATGAATTATCATTGCGACAAGAACAAGGAAGATTCTCTTGTAAGTGTTCTCTTGCTGCCTCTTTTGATCCGCATGGAACATGAGCTCCCAAAGTACCGTAACCCTATGTATAACTCGTCGTACCCTAGGTGGACTCGATTCAGTTCTGCATTGACGAAGCTCTCAAGAAAGGGTTGATATCACCAGCTAAGAACATCAATTTTGCCGAATGGACCAAAAAACGCTATGAGAACATACCACAACAGACCGATGGGTACGCATGGCCTCATAAATTATTATTTGCGTACACGAATAAGATTACGGATCTTTAACTAAACATCACAGGACTTCCTGTGCGGTTTGGACACTGCAGTACATGTTGTCATGGAACGGGGATGAAATGACCGATATTTTGAACCAGGTAATTGAATGCCTAATTTATATTTGTACTTTGTTTAGCTTGAAAGCTATGCTGATGTCATTGTCGGTTATCCAATATAGGCAAGGTAGATATTTTCAGGTGGAAAATATGTACAGCCTTACTGCATTCAGATTGCAATGCGCTTCGTCTCGAATCATATAAGTTCCCCATAACGGTTAGCGCTACGTCAAGAATATATCATTTATTTCACAAGTCTCATGATTAGAACTAACGCAGCACTCTCTCTTAAACAGAAGGAAGTGTACGATACCCAGCAAGCAGTTCTACCTGATGCTTCAGAAGAGGACGTACAATTAGTCAACAATCCTGATGGTTCGAATGAACCTGACACATCCAACTCCCAGAAGGATACCGGTGCACCCAACTCCCCCAAAAATGGTGCACCCAACTCCCCCAAAAGGAAGAGAGCACGTGGACGCCCGAGAAAGCAAGTCGATCCTGAGCAAACAGCAAAAACAAAGAGTCTTAAAGAACTAAAACATAAATTTGACAGCAAGACCATAGCCAACCAAGTGTCTTCGTTACCATCACGGTCACGCAGAGAGCATAAACCAGCACCAGCTTTATTGAGCCCATTCAAACACAAATAGGTAGCATCAATTGATCATTAATTGATACATGTTCATGCTCATGCTCTACTTTTAGCATCATTTGATACACGTTTTGTTTTTCTTATCAGAAAGTGGAAATAGGTGCTTTTGGCAATCATGAGCATCCTCTACTTATTGCAATATCTAATGCATTGATACATTCTCATGCCCATGCTCTACTTTCAGCATCATTTGATACACGTTGAGTTCTTATCAGAAAGTGGAAATAGGTACTTTTGGCAATCATGAGCATCCTCTACTTATTGCAATATCTAATGCATCATCAGTACAAAGCTTGATTTGGCAATAGGTGGAATCGGCAATCATATGCATGCTTTAATTTTGTCAAAAATTAATGCATAGTTCAGTTGTAACTACTCATAGATATGGCAGGAACATGCTGAGTTATACACTAAACATAGTCATGCCAAGCTATAACTACCATAGTCATATTATTAGAGTTCCTAGCATGCATCACCATACGGCAGAATAACAAAGCAACCATAACATAGACCACCGTACGATACTTGAGTTGGTAAGGCCTTGTACAATGCAAGGTGCTTAGGGGAGTTGCTTATAGAAATAAACCAGGCTTTTCTTAAGCACAGGTGCTTATTTGTACAGGGTAGACGCATAACTAGGCGTCTCTCCTGTACAAATATGCACCGGTGCATCAGAAAAACCCTGTTTATTTTTCTAAGCACCACCCTAAGCATCTAGCATTGCACAAGGCTTAAACATGCATCACCAAAATATTATTAACAACTAGGAACACTAAACCAGAGTGGCAGCAAATTCTTAACATAAACGGCAGATCAACCACCGCTCAGCATAGGTTCAGACACACCATAGGACATCAGTTTTAGACTCCAACAACAAAGAAACATAGATAACATAAGAGGACACGGCGGTCCTGGGGCAGCATCAGCACTCTAGCATCACATCACTTCTCTCCCATCTTCAATGCATGTTGTACGGCTCATTGACTTTGACAATCTCAAGGAAGCGTGCGTAGGCAGCATGTTTAGCCAGAGTACTGGCACTACGATTCTTGCCATGTCCATTGCCAATGCTGAAGGCATGCTGGATCATGCCATCTATGCCGCCACCGATCACCTTGCAACAGAAAGGGCACCCAATCTTGCCAAAGAAACGGTACTTGACCTTCCCAACAATCAGATGACTCAGGGTGTACCGGCTCTTGCTGTGCCTGCTGTCCATGCTGTAGTCCACGTCGTCGTCATCCTCCTGTCAATTAGTGAATTAGTACACATAGAACAACTCAGGTGATATATTATGGTACATTGACTTTAATTACAATGTTTTGAAAGTACACATGTGAAACATGGCAACTATCTATTTGCTAGAAATAAGGCGTATGTGCACATACATAATTGAGCCAAATAAATTGACATGCACAATTATGGACGGTGGAATAGTTGCATTTATAGATTAGTGCACAAGTAGTACATAACTAACACATGAAAGACTACATGAAGTGGCTTGGTTTAATGATATTTGATACTTGTTACAGGTGTAATTCTTATTGGAATCAGAAAAATGGCTTCATTGTACTCCTCCATGTTTCACACAAGGGGGGTTTGTTCTATCTACTGGAATGAAGAAACAATTATTCTTTCTGACAGCGGCAATACTGCTTCTCCAACATTGTTAGACCCTGATAACTTTCAGAAGGAAATTGGTAAAGGAGCTATGGGGTGTCTCACTGCTCATATTGATGAGAGATGTGGCTGTGATCATCTAAATAAAATAATGTGGAAAATTGGGTAGATGAGATGTTTTGATTTTTCGATATCTAGTGGATATGTAATGTCATCCCATAATTACTAAGGGAGTGATCACTTCCTTTGCAAAATGGAAATCTGTATAGAATTTGCAAATGGATCATCTATGAACATGTGTGCAAACTAATCATCTATGAACATGTGTGCAAATTAATTCATGTACATAAACTATAATGAATCAGGAACTGCAGCATTTAGTCACTGTCCTGGGGAAGCCAATGGAGAATCCTGCCATATATCCATTGTTTAACCCACTTTTTTCATTAATGTATCCCTGCCATGAACATTTTCTTGTATTTGGGTTCATTACCCCACTTCTTTCATTAATGTATCCCTTGTGAAACTTATGCTCATCTAGTTAACAAGACTAACCCCAATGCCATGAAAAAAACCCAGAGTATCTGCTGGAATCAGAATGTGAATCAGATTTAAAAATCCACATCCAACATGAAGATCTATGCTAGATCCCTACAATCCTACATACGTACAACTAGAACGCCCAAGTGAAATTGATGCTCATCTAGTTAACAAGAAAAACCCCAATGTCATGAAAAAAACTGAGCAAAAAACAGAGTACTACCTCAGATAGCTCGTCGATGGCATCCTCGTCGAAGTTGCTACCCTTCCTGCTATCTAGGTCGAACTCCTTCATGGCGTTCTCCTCCATGAGCTCTTCGATTTTGTCATACACCTTGCGCTTACGCCTTCTCATCTCCTTCTCCTCCAGATCTTCCCCGACCTTGTGCTCGCCGATGGGTGCCTCGACGGCTGCGATGGCAGCGGGAGCAGGCACAATGGTCGCTGCACCGCCAGCGTCCGCCGCTACGGCGGACTCAGCCGCTCCACCCACGGCTGCAGCCACGGCAGCAGACTGCTCTGCTCCGATGGTTGCCTCCGGCTCGTCCGCCGCATCTTCACACCTGCGCTTCATCGTCAGTCGAACACAGGAGGAGGGAGGCGTAGGAAGGGAGGAGGTGTTGCGGAACGTTGCAGAAAATTAAATTTTTTCCTACGGTTTCACCAAGATCCATCTATGAGTTCATCTAAGCAACGAGTCTAGGGAGAGAGTTTGCATCTACATACCACTTGTAGATCGCGTGCGGAAGCTTGCAAGGTGATGATGTAGTCGTACTCGACATGATCCAAATCACCGATGACCAGCGCCAAACGGACGGCACCTCCGCGTTCAACACACGTACGGAACAGCCACGTCTCCTCCTTCTTGATCCAGCAAGGAAGGGAGGAGAGGTTGAGGGAGATGGCACCAGCAGCAGCACGACGGCGTGGTGTTGATGGAGCTGCAGTACTCCGGCAGAGCTTCGCTAAGCACTATGGAGGTGGAGGAGGTGTTGGGGAGGGAGAAGGAGGCAACCAAAGGCCAGGGCGTTCAGGTATGAAGTCCCTCCTCTCCCCCACTATATATAGGGGTGCCAAGGGGGGGTGGCCGGCCCTAGGAGATCCAATCTCCTA